>NC_053168.1:16372500-16672500 GCF_016835505.1 Polypterus senegalus
ACAGTGGCATGTGCCCACTTTGGCTGCTTGAACACCAGATATGCCACTGCATTTTTAATCATCTGCAGCATGTTGGCAACACTTGTCTGTTTTAAAGCCAGGAGATATTTGCAATAGTCCGGACTTGACAAGATGAAAACCTTGAACAGCGGTTCTCAATATTTCAGGGACATCGAATAAATGAACAAGGCATCAAAATAAATTTTTTACATTTTTATTTCAAACTTAAATTTTCAATCATATAATCACAATGAATGCATTATAACTAAAATTAAAATAAAACATTTCTAAGGCATAGATCTAATGATTAACTGACGAGCAGCACCGCCGCTGCTGCTTTTATAGTTGCTTATTTTCAATCCATAAAGTTCGAGACTTATCGGTATCTTTCGCGAACATTCGGGTAACAGTAGATCAGGTGGTAATGCAGCTAGACTGCACCACATTGGCAGAGTAGCCAATAATGCCAAATAGAGTTAAATAATTTACTGCGGTTACTGGTTATTTTTATGATACAACTAACAGCTGTATAATACTTTTCGGACGAAAATACGTTTGTCTCGCGCAGATTTACTTCATCGGTGTCCTCGTTTACGAGATTTTTAAAAATTAAAACATACTTGATCGTTTCTTTACATAAAAAATAATTAAATAAGAATAAATAATTTATTCTTTGTTTTTGGGATTAGAATTACTACCAAAAACCACACAAGGCATTTTAACAGTTATTAAAGTACTTTAAAGCAAATATTTCATTTAAGTTAGCCGAACAAATGCAAATCTTATGGAAGTAAAAATGATAGGATACTGCGACACCGCACAAGTATCATACCTTTGTTAGTTGTGTCATGGGTTATTCTCATCTATCTTACATTATGCAGGGGGCGCAGAATTATTTCAGGTAGAAAAGGGGGGGTGCGAAATACAAAAGTTTGAGAACCGCTGGCCTAGACCAAGAATTATGCTGTGTACTGCACTGCAAACCTAACAGCTTATTAATTATATTCCTATTATTTATAAAGAATGAAAATATACTGTGTCATATACACAGTATAAATATATATGGAAGCGAAGGTCTAGGATATGGTTTGCCTATTTGTAGCAGGAGATCCACAAGGGTCGAAAATGAGTCACGTACCTTAAAATAGTTTTTATTTCAAAGTTTTGACAACCTACCAGGTGTCATCAGAAGAAAGGTATTAGACATACAGGAATCAAAAGCAATATATAGTGAGTGAGGGTGGATTATTAAAGAGGGGTTTGGAAGGTGTTGGCCATAAAGTCGATATGCAGTTTCCCCAACATTGGCCACTGTGGAACACCACTTTTAGCATCGCCATACCCTGTTAAGGTTCCTCACACCGTAATCCTTTTTGTGTTTTACCCAATTTTGTACCTACCTACAAGGCACACCCTGAACTTTCACTTATTTTTGTTTGATTACTAACCTCTCATGTGGGGCCACTTCAAAAGCCTCCTGCAAATCAAGACAAATACAAGTAATATCAGGTACTCCCCTAGTATTACACGTATGTTTTTGATGTTTCCTCATAGAATTCCAGCATTTTTGTAGAACACAATCTCCCCTGTTGAAACCCATCTTCACTTTTTAACTAACATTCCTGTTTTTGACATGCGCTGCTCAATCTTCTCCTTATAATTTCTTCAGTTTAGCAAATGCCAAAGATCTGCTTGCTGGCAAAAGGTTACAAACACCAAAGTATTAACAAGGACATGAATGTAAAGACCTAGTTAGTCAGAGAATATCCTTTGCTGGTCATATCAAGTTAAGTCAAGTGGCTTTATTGTCATATCATTCAAACATCATATTGCAGCATACAGTGGCACAAAATAAAGTTCCCCAGGACTGTGGTGCAATATAGACATAAACACAGGACAAGAAGAAGACAATAAAGAATCCTAATTATAATGTACAATAAATAGATAGTAATAAATCAAAATAGACTGTAATAATTAAATAAATAATAACAACACCTAATAATAAAAGCAACAGTAGCAACAAATGTAACAAAAAAAATTGCATATAAACTCCTAGAAGAAGTTCTGAGAAAAGGGAGGAAGCACAAAGTTCAGAGTCCAGACAGCCAAGGGGTAGGTGCTGTTGCAGAAGATGGCAGAACTGCATCAGATGCTACACAACCTTCTGCCAGAAGAAAGAAGAGACTATAGGAGCAGAATCAATGCTTGATAAATGTGTCTTTAATGGAGAACAGAGAGGTCCCGATGACCTTTTGCTGTGTGTACTATCTGTAGGAGGAACTTGAGGTCAGAGACACTGCAATTATTCAGAACGCTCTTGATATTAGCCCTGTAGAGTATGCTGAGAATGGGGGTGAGAAGACTTGAGTTCCTCAGCAGCTGAAGGAAGTGGAGACACTGCAGCCCCTCTTGGCTATGGAGGTGGTGTTCATTGACCAAGTAATGTGAACTGCCAGGTATACACCAAAGAATTTGGTGCTCTTGACCGATTCCACTGCAGACCCGTCAATGGGGTGTTAGCAGTATGGGCCTTCTTGAAGTCAATAATCATTTCTTGCATTTCATCCACATAAAGAAACAGATTGTTGCACTTGCACCAGTCCATCAACTGTCATATCTCCATTCCGTAAAGCATTTGTCACATTAGACGACTTTTCCAGTGATTTTCACTAGTAGCCTTCATTTACAGAATCTTAGCCAGTCAGCAGTGCACTTCCATTAAACTAATCATCTAATGTGACATACCTAATGAATGAGACCAACTAGTCTGTGACTGGCTGTTTGATTTTCTCTTTGGTTGGAAGGGTGGGCTCTTTATATATGAGGGTTGAGAACCAATGAGCATTCAGCTGTCAGTACAAATCTGATGTACTCTCCGACAAATAGTTGCATGATGTGACATTGGCTTAAGGTGACTCATTCCCATTGTTAATGAGACCTACCACCATTGTGTCATCACCAGTCTTAATGATGGTGTTAAATGTCTGGTGGAAAACATGATGGTAAACATTCTGGAAGGAAAACTAATAGGAAGAAAGGGCTGGGGCAGGCCGAGAAGAAGTTGGATTGATGACGTCGCCAAATGGTATAACACGGTCAACTAGAGCAGAGTAAAGAGAACAATGGACACATGTGACCATCAACCCTTTGATAGAGGACGACACTTAAAGACAAAGTATTACATTTACCTGTGATGCATGTTAACCTTACTGGGCCTTTAGTTACATGGATCTATCTGTTCATCAGTTTTATATAACAGAATAACATTTGTTATTTTCCAATCCTTAGTAATTTCCCCCAGTGGGCAGGGGACTTTCAAAAAATATGCGTCAAGGGTTTATATACAGTATGCACTTACTTCACCCACTTTGGCACTCTAGGAAAAGCTTTTTTGAAAAAAAATAATATATAATATAAAACGACAGAAATAATGATTGCAAAAAATGAATACTAGCTAAAACATTAATAATGCTGGAACTGGAACTGCAACTAACCCATTATAGGCCTATTCCCAGTCAGTATGTTGTGCAACTGATACCAAGGAACACATTTTACAAATTTAAGAAGCTAATTGGCAAGAATTAAATTAAAGTGTGTCCTAACATGCAAAAATGAAAAAAAAAAAGAAAATCAAAGAAAAACCCGCCTTATCCATCTGTAATTTATATTGATGTTAGTATTGCTCTGTCTTTGATGATGTAATCTGAGAACAATGTAGGAGATGCTTAAACAAGTAGAATTCTTGATTTCCTTGTAGCTTAGATCTTTGAGAATTAGCTAATGTAGTAGGTGCTTGTAGCCCCCGCTGATGACAGGTTATTAGTCTCTGATGTAAACATAACTTTGGACAACGCACTACAGATGTAGGTGTATAGAGGGATATAGGAAGATTATCCTTAATTTAAACCAGAGGCACCATGCTAATCATGAATACAAGAAAAAACATGTCTTAAAATTCTGAGACAGTAGACTTTACATTTTTAAGTAATGTTAATATTGTATCTGGAGATATATATATATATATATATATATATATATATATATATATATATATATATATATATATATATATATATATATAGAGAGAGATAGAGATAGAGATATATAGATATATATATATATATAGATATATAGATAGAGATATATAGATATATAGATAGAGATATATAGATATAGATATATAGATATAGAGATATATATCTATATATATAAAAATGTACATATATATACTATATATATATATGTATATATATATATGTGTATTATACATACATACACACACATATACTGTATCTACATACATATATATACATATATATATAACACACAAGCACACAAATATATAAACATGTACTTATACAGTATATGCTTTATACATACACATATTTATTGTATTTTAGTTTTCTTTGAAAAAACAAGAATAGTTTGAAACAAAACTACTAGCAGTACAGTATCATAATAGTGTGAAAGCTGTTTCTTTGGTTTATTTTCCAGAATTAACCAAAAAAGTAAACTTGTTGCTTACTTTGTTTTAGAAAATGCCGAATTAGACATGTAACAGCAGACTGTAATAACTGACATTGTTCACAGCCAAAGTCTGATATCTGTTAAAGAATTCCCGGATAGTTAGAAGTAAACAGTGACTGTATCTGGATGACGTACAGACTAATTATCTTATTTCTGTTGTAAAACCGCATGTTGCTAAACATAAAACAGCAAGTCATATGCCGCAATGCAAGCTTTAGGGTGCACTTGTGACCAGATATTTAATACTAGGTAAACAAAAAAAAAATCTTCATTATCAGATTGTGTTTATTCATTTAAATTTATTTTACCTTTAAAAAGGTTCATTTGATCTTTTTTTTTTCTGAAATCAATAAAACATGAAGGCTGGAATAATGAAATCACTGTTTCCATGGACTTACTTCAAAATATTTGCAGAAATGCTGTGAATTAAAAGTATAAAAACAATCACATTATTATTTCTCATAAAAGACAATTAACTGCAATCAATCACAGCAAGAAATAAAGCTAAAACTCAAATAAGGCATTGAATGCACATTGTTTTTATGCGAGAGATTTAATTAGCTACACTGTTCAAAACTGTATTGTTGAACAGAATTAAGCAAATTAACATTATTGAGATAGATTAGATTTAATCCATTTGATCCACTACCTTGCTTATTAGGAGAAGCTGTTGAATCATAGAAGGGGGAATTTTCATAATAGCTGTGGACTTTGTGCCTTTGGAAAACACAGAATTATTGGTTACTAAGTAGGAGCTGAAATGCTAATGTGTACAAAATGATGGACAAATTGTAAAAGATAATCCACTTAAGGAACAATCTTTCACTCATCCTGGCAGTTGGAATTTAGGGTTTTGTCTAATTTATGCTGACTCCTTGTGCATGAATTCTTCATATTAGTCATTATTGTAAACCCTTATGTTACCCATATTTAACACTTTTGAGTTTAGAGTGATTATATGTAACATTTTTAATTTATTTATTCATATGCATTCAAACTCATTACATTCTTAGCATTTTAGAATATATCAACATTTTTTCTGAAACGCCCTCATTTTAAATAGTTTAGATTAGACAGAACTTTATTTGTCCCCAGGGGGAAATTTGGCTTTTTACAGAAGCTCTTTAAATAAATAACTACATAAACAGACAGAAAAATAAGTAAGTATATACACACTATGGTCTGAACACACTCACCAGAATGACTAAAAAGGAAGAAAAATTTAAAAAGAAAGAAAACTTTCGACTTGGCAGTTCCAGTCCCGGTATGGCACTATACAGACGTATTTATAGTTGCCCCCTCTCCCACCATTGCAGAGGCAGCTTTTTCTTCTCAACATTGCTGCACCCCTGACATCGTTGCTGCGACGTTTGCTACACTGGATATCTCGCCCCTGCTCTGCTCTTTACAGCAGATGAGGTGAGGCCAGAGCTAAAAAGGTTACGTCCTGGAAAGACAGCTGGTCCAGATGGTGTGTGTCCCGGACTGCTAAAGGAGTATGCAGATCAACATGCTGAGCCTCCACAGATATTGTTCAACCTGAGTCTTCAAGGTTGGAGGGTCCCATCTCAGTGGAAAACATCATGTCTTATAATGATTTCCAAAGCTGATCGACCAACTAAAATAAATGAGTATGAGCTGGTGGCCCTCACATCACACATCATGAAGACATTGGAGCTTCTGTGTCACCTCAGACCAGCATGCACTGGATCCCTTACAGTTTGCATATCAACAGCACTTTGGTGTTGACGATGCAGTCCTCTACATGCTTCACCAGACCTGCTCCTTTTTGGATTAACTGGATGGTTATGTGTGGATCTTGCTGCATACAGTAACACAGGTTAAGTCCCGGTGTTCTTTATCTGTTAGTATCCTGCTAGGCTGCCTGCCAAAAAATAATTTAAGTGTTTTTTTTTTTACCACATATTAGGAAGTTTTTCAAAGAACAAAGAACCAACTTCATATGCAAAGAACCCTGTGTATTGTCAAGCAATAGTATTTTTAGTAGTGTAGTGTGTCTTTGCCCCGAGATAGACTGGTGCCCTATCCAAGGTTTGTTCCTGCCATGTGGCCCATGCCAGCTGGTATAGGCTCCACCCCCACAGCTCTTAATGCTTGGGATTAAGCAGGTTAGAAAATGACAGGACAATAATAACTGTTTTTGTTCAAAATCAATGAGGTTTGGAATTTTAGAGCTGGGGTGTCACAGCGGTAGCAGTTCTGCCATGCAGTAAGGAGGCCAGGGTTCACATCATGCGTCAAGTTTGCACGTTCTACTCATGTTTGCATGAATTACCTCCCGCTGTCCAAAGATATGCAGGTTAGGTGAATTAGAAATGCTAAATTAGCCCTACACTCTTAAAAATAAAGGTGCCAGAGTGGTTCTTCAGTGTGATGCCATAGCGGAAACCATTTTTGGTTCCCAGAAAACCCATCCAGAAAGAATCTTATATGTTTAGATATATAACAGGGTCCACACAGTAAATAACTATGAATCGATGGTAACAGATCTGTGTAATACCAGTGGGCTTATGGTTTTTAAAGGACTCTCGCTGTATACAATAACACAAGTCCCGGTTTTCTTAATCTGTTAGTGTCCTGCTAGGTAGCCTACCAAACAATAATTTAAGTTTTATTTGCCATATTAGCAAGCTTTTCAAAGAACCCTTTACAGAAAGAATTGGTGCATTGTCAAGAAATAGTTCAATGAAGAACCACATAACCCAATAAAGAGCCATTAAAGAAACAGTACTATTAACAGTGCAGTGTGGCTTTGCCATGCGATGGACTGCTGCCCTGTCCAAGGTTTGTTCCTGTCTTGTGCCCTATGCGATAGGCTGCAGCCCCCTGTGACCCTGGTCTGGATTAAACAGGTGAGAAAATGCCATTATTTTAAGGTATAAAAAATGATAAGATTTGATGTCACTCAGTTACAGACATACATTACAGACATACACACCTACCATATATACTCGCATATAAGTTCTCCTGCAAATAAGTTGGGACTTGATTTTACTGTATAATTTCTTGTATTTTATAATGTCGGTCGTATAAGTCGAAGGCAGAAAACTCACGCTATTGGTCCAAGAGATTATGATCTGGCAACGCCCACCTGAGAGAGTAACCAAGGAGCACACTGCCTTTTTTTTTGTGGGTGTGGCAATGCGCTGTATCAGCGTGTGCTCCTAACCTCTCTCTCTCTTTCTCTCTACTGTGCCCACGTGACCACATGGTAATACCCGAACTATTGCAAAGCAACGTTTCCACTGATTTGTGTTTTTTGCATCCCTTATGTATGATGGAGCATTCGATCAGAAGAAAATATGAAGCTGGTTTTAAATGAAATGTCATTGAAGTGGCAAAAGAAATTGGTAACTGCACTGCTGCAACAAAGTTCGATGTGTCTGAGAAACTGGTGCGAGATTTGAGGAGGCAGGAAAACTTAAGTGTTGTATTTTTGAAAGGGTGTGTAAGTCGCGGTTTGATTTTATGATCGATTTTTCGGGTTTCAAGACCCGACCTTTACGTGAGTTTACAGTATACGGTACATAAATCCTCACAGGTGCCATGCCAGAAAAGGTCCAACGATGCTTTAGTATACAGTACGTAAAACACGTAAATATGTCAAAAAGTCAACATTGAGATTTTGACCCAATTGCTATGCCCGCAGGAATTGTGAGAGATATGAGGACCTTGAGTTTCTAGAGGGCTCGAACAAGTGGTGTCCCCTTTCTTCCCCCCTCTGTGGTTCCCTCACTCTTTCATGGAGGATAGTGCCCTTTTATTTTTCCAGCTCGCTAAAAGCACAGCTTCGTCTCAGCACAAAGGTGAAGCAGTGTGTTTGAAGCCCTATTCGGACACGATTAGTTTTACACCAGGAGGTCCCCAAGGCTGACCGCCACTCCCAAACAATTTTGTTATCTTTTAAGTTTAATTTATAAGGAGGAGAATGTGTTTGGGGGACATGAGGATCTCTGTTTTGGCTTAGGTGGGGTCATTGAAGAAAACAGTTGGAGAAGCACTGCTCTAAAACAGTCGCTGCGCTTGAGCAACTCCATATTTAATTGCTCACTGATAAACAGCCAGCATTTTTAGATGAAATTCATGGACAGAACCTGCTGTGACTTCAACAGAACCTGGTATAAAAGACGAAGATCATTAAATAAAGCGTTCTGTAATTTCCACCAGCTTAAATAAGAGAGACATTTATTTTTTTAATTTATCAATTACTTAAAGTAAACAGGGCAGCTGATGCCTCACAGCTCCAGGGACCCGAGTTTGACTCCTGGCTTTTGTCCATTCTGCTTATGTCTGAATGGTTTCCTTCAGGTCCTTTTTTTTTTTCTCTGTGTGAATTAATGTTAATTTTATGTAAAAGTGTTTGTTGAACCAGCATCTCTTTCATGGCCGATTCCTGACCTGTGCTTGATGTTTTCAGCCTCAGCTCACTCTTCTTCTTTCAGCTTTTACAGCTTTTAGGGATCGTCACAGCAGATCATCCATCTCCATTTCTCCTTGTATTTCACACCATTTGCTGCCACACTGACTGCCTTCATGTCCCGCCTCACCACATCCATAAACCTTCTCTTCGCAGTTTCATCCCCAACATTCTTTTCCCGATGTACCCCTCATCTCTCCTCTGCATGTGCCCAAATCATCTCAATTTCACCTTTGTCACTTGGTCACTAAATTGTCCCTCTAACCCAGGGGTCACCAGCTCCGGTCCTGGAGGACCACTGGGCTGCAGGTTTTCATTCTAACTCCTTTTCTGAATGAGTGACCTGTTTTTGCTGCTAATTAACTTCTTTTGAACTAATTTTAATTGACTTGCTCTTGACGACTCGGACCTCTTAATTGTTTCTTTTTTTCTCCAACCGTCTGGAGCTTTTTTGTTTTTTTTTCTGTCCTCCCGGGCCATCGGACCTTACTTTTATTCTATGTTAATTAGAATTTTGTCTTTTTTTCTCTTTTTTTATCATGTAAAGCATTTTGAGCTACATTATTTGTATGAAAATGTGCTATAGAAATAAATGTTGTTGTTGTTTTTCCTAAATTATCACACCCATCCTGCTTCGTCTTCACTGGCTCCCTGTGTCTTACAGAATCGAATATAAAATCCTACTAATAACCTACAAAGCCTTAAATAACCTCATGCCAAACTACATCAGTGACCTTCTCCATCACTATGTGCCTTCCTGCCCACTAAGGTCCTCTGATTCTGGCAATCTTGTTGTGCCCCACACTAATCTACACTCCATGGGTGGCAGCAGGGCCTTCAGCTGTATAGCGCCCAGACTCTGGAATGACCTACCGAAATGAATCAGGTCAGCTGACTCCATGAATTCTTTTAAAAAACAACTTAAAACTCATCTGTTCAGGAAGGCTCTTAGCTCTACTTGACTTTATTACCCTTCTCTCAGTTTACCTCTCTGTCAAGATACTCATGTAGCCTGTATGTGTGTGTGCTAGACCATCAATTGTGTAGTCTGTTAGGCTTTTCTCTGAATTTACTGTCTTAATCTTCTTTATTTATTTGGTTTGTACAATGCTATATACTGTATACCCTGCCACTCTTTCTTAAACTCTGTGAAGTGCCTTGAGCATGGGAAAGGCGCTATATAAATAAAATCCATCCATCCATTTTCCAACCCGCTGAATATGAACACAGGGTCACGGGGGTCTGCTGGAGCCAATCCCAGCCAACACAGGGCACAAGGCAGGAACCAATCCTGGGCAGGGTGCCAACCCACCGCAGGACACACACAGACACACCAAGCACACACTAGGGCCAATTTAGAATCGCCAATCCACCTAACCGGCATGTCTTTGGACTGTGGGAGGAAACCCACGCAGGCACGGGAAGAACATGCAAACTCCACGCAGGGAGGACCTGGCAAGTGAACCCGGGTCTCCTAACTGCGAGGCTATAAATAAAATGTATTATTACTATTATTAAATTAGCAGCCAAACAATAACAAGATACAAAATGAGCCAAAACAACTGGTGTCCATCATACCATATTTGAAAATAAAGAAAGATGAAGGTCTCAGGAATGTCAATCTGCTCCGGTCCCCAAAACATTTTAACGGAGCTCCTAGAAAGAGAACATCAACAATTTCGGAAATGCCTGGTAATGCACCACGAAAGCAGCAACAAGCCACAAAATTAAAGAGCGGGTGTAATTAACGACAAGAATCAGCGCCTAATTAAGCAGCTGGTTGGAGAGAACTTGGTTGGAGTTTGAGGCCCTGACTTAGTTGAGTCTTCTGTTGGCTCCCTCTCTTCACATTTCATTTCTGTTTGGGTGCAGTTTAACAAAAGAAATGAAGCAATTCAGAGGAACGATGAAGAAATTCAGGGGAACAAATCTTTAAAAAGCATTTCAATTAAAATGAATTCACAAGAAGTTAATTAGCAGCACAAACAGGACACTTATTTAAAAAAATACATAAAAAGGGTTATAATGAAAACCTGCAGCCACGGTGGTCCTCCAGGAACGGACTTGGCGACCCCTGCTCTAATAATTCTCCAACCCGCTATATCCTAACTACAGGGTCATGGGGGTCTGCTGGAGCCAATCCCAACCAACACAGAGCGCAAGGCAGAGAAACAAACCCTGGGCAGGGCACCAGCCCACCGCAGGGCCTACTCTAATATACTCATTCCTAATCCTGTCTACCCTCGTTACTCCGAGCATCTTTAACTCTGCATTTTGTCTACTCATCGGTGCCACCGTCTCCAAACTATACCACATAGGTGGTCTCACTATCATTTTATAGACCTTCCGTTTCACTCTTGCAGGTACTCTTTTATTACAAATCACTCCTGCCGCTCTTCTGCACCCTGTCTGCACTCTCCGTTGCTTTGGACTGTTGAACCCAAGTATTTCAATTTTTCTACCTTTACCACCCCTGCTCTTCGCAGTCGCACTCTTCCTCCACCTTCCCCTCTCATTCACACCCTCTCTCCCTCTGATCTTATAATATAACAAGTTTGTTCAGGAAATCGTTAGAATTATGAAGGCTTCAATAATTCTTCGAACCTGTCAGACTTAATGTTTAATTAATTTATAGCATAATGCATTCTAGTATATTTAGATTTAAATGTTTTGAAGAAGCATATTAAAAGAGTTTGTGAAATAATCATGCACAACAACATGTGGGTATTGTTTTTTTCAATTACAATGTAAATTAAGTTAATGATTATTATCAACGCATGATATGTTTCAGACTTACCTAAAGATTGTACTGTGAAAGACCAATCATCTGGAGAAGACAACAAACATTTTTTTTTTTTTTTCGGATTTTGTTTTCTCTAACCCACACAACTCAAATTTCATATTTATAGACCTTTCCTATTTTGCATCACTTCAAAAAAGAGGTCTGTTATGCTTCTTAGTTCCATGCCATTCTGAGTCTCACTCATCCAGGACAGCGAGAGACAGTTAGATCTGAGCAGCTGAGCTGCCTATCTTCTCCAGTGACAGACAGCAATGCAGAATCTAAGTGCTGTTGCAAATCAGCCATGCAAAGCTTCCTTTCTGACTTGTGTAAGCACACAAAACAGACACTTCTCAAGCAGGCCACCTGTAACTCTAGAATCGCTATATCAAAGGAAAGCAATTTAACTCGTCACAAGGCATCCTTGGGCTGGAATCCCAGACAGCCATATTATTGCTCACCTGCTTGTGCTTCAGACCACACAAGGAGGTTTGTCTAATTGAAGGAGATTGTTTTTAAAAGAACAGTTTGAAAGCTAACAGAAGATCTAATCAGTCAAGTGTTTTGAGAACCAAGCCATTGTTTTTGTAAAATAATAAATAATATCTAAAGAAAAAAAAAAACACACACACACACACACACACACACAGAGGACGCGGTAAATAATGAACCGAATTCTCACCGAAACAAAGCATTAATTCAGTCAACACCTACCTTAGCTTAAAACCTTTGCTTCAGTCAGACACTAAAAGTTAAAAGCTGCTGACTTATTTTATTGTTTAATGAAAGATTTGTGACTCACACCCCTTATGCAATAACACAGACAAGAGAATAGTCTTGAGGACAGTATAAACATTTCATTAAACAGTGCAGACCTAAAGCTTTTATTAGTAGTCTTTTAAAATTCTTTTGTTGCCTTCATCACCTTCTGAATGTAGCCTAATTAATGTTTCACAATATGGCTCAGTCCTGAGGAAAAAAAAAAAGTTCACGAGTACAACTGTTCATCTAACAAGACAATGCCAGCACATTTGTTCTTGACGTGTACGTAGTGAGTAAAGTATGTGAAATTAATCTTTCTCAACTTAATCCATCCATCCACTTTCTAATCTGCTTATCCAGTTCAGGGTTGCTTCCCACCTTAATGCCTCTAAACAAGATTACAAAATATTCATTTATTGTTTGTATTCAGGGCAGCACGGTGGCGCAGTGGGTAGTACTGCTGCCACACAGTTAGGAGGCCTGGGTTCACTTCCCGGGTCCTCTCTGTGTGGAGTTTGCATGTTCTCCCCGTGTTTGCGTGAGTTTCCTCCCACAGTCCAAAGACATGCAGGTTAGGTGCATCGGTGATCCTAAATTGTCCCTGGTGTGTGTGCCCTGCGGTGGGCTGGCACCCTGCCTGGGGGTTTATTTCCTGCCTTGTGCCCTGTGTTGGCTGGAATTGGCTCCAGCAGACCTCCATGACCATTTAGTGGGTTGGATAATGGATGGATGTTTGTAAATCAGCTGTGATGATAAGTTGATAAACAAAGCATTTTTTTTTTCTTTATTGTCAGACAGGAGACATCTTCAGGGCTCCAGCAAGGAAAGCAATATTATCCCCAATCAAGAGGGGATGCGATCGTTAACAGCCTCTGCTTTTGTGACTGCCATTCAGAGGGACTCCAGCCAGAGAGCGAAAGACCTCACTTACTGGGCGCTGTGCTGTCACCAAACCTTAAGTGGGTCAATAACATCACATGTGTTATTAAGAAAGCCCAACAGAGAATGTTCTTTTTGTGTCAGCTGCGGAAATTCAGTTTCTCTCAAGCAATATCAGTCCAGTTCATTCTGACCTCTGGCTCCAGCAGGGGGCGCTTGCTGCCTGGGATTGTGTTCTTTATCGATGCAGAACAGACTCGAGCCTGAAACACATCCCTTTAGTAATCATGGTGGAAGTAATCAGGCTAGAGAAATAGGGTACAAAGATAGATAGGGTATAAAATATAAATATATACTGCTTAAAAAAATTAAAGGAACACTTTGAAAACACATCAGATCTCAATGGGAAAAAAATCCTGCTGGATATCTATACAGATATGGACGGATATGGTAATGTGTTAGGAACGAAAGGATGGCAGCAACATTGTTTGATGGAAATGACAATGATCAACCTGCAGAGGGCTGAATTCAAAGACTCCCCAAAAATCAAATGGAAAAAATGATGTGGCAGGCAGGCGAGTCAAATTTTGCAGAAATTGCATTGCAGCAACTCCAAATCTCCTCCCAGATTTGGACCAGGGCATCACTGAGCTCCTGGACAGTCTGAGGTACTACCTGGCAGTGTTGGATGGTCCAAAACATAATGTCACATCCACAGGTGTTCTTTTGTATTGAGGTCAGGCAAGCGGTGGGGCCAGTCAATGGTATCAATTCCTTCATCCTTCCGGCACATGAAGCCAAGGCATTGTCATGCACCAGAAGGAACCCAGGAGCCACTGCACCAGCATAAGGTCTGACAATGGGTCCAAGAATTTCATCTCAATACCTAATGGCAGTCAAGGTGCCATTGTCTAGCCTGTAGAGGTCTGTGCGTCTCTCCATGGATATACCTCCTCAGACCATCATTGACCCACCAACAAACTGAATGATGCTACAGGCAGCATAGCATTCTCCACGGCTTATCCAGACCCTTTCACATCTGTGACAAGTGCTCAGGGTGAACCTGCTCTCATCTGTGAAAAGCACAGGGCGCCAGTGATGGACCTGACAATTTTGGTATCCCATGGCAAATGCCAAGCGAGCTCTAGCTAGTTACAGGGCCTCTAAACTGTGGACGGGTCTGCCTGCTACTATAAGAGATGCCCCTTCGGTCTCAGCTTTTAAATCCCGGCTGAAGACTCACTACTTCAGTTAAGCACACCATGACTAGAGCTGCTGATTAACTGTACAGACTGCATCTCTGTTGTTAATCATTATCACTAAAACAGAAATAACATGATCGTTATAATTTGTTACTAACCCTCATCTATTCTGCTTCTCTTCTCAGTACTCAAATGTGGCACTTGGAGCCACAGCCCACCTGCCAAGTTGTTTTGCCTGCCTAAGGTAAAGAGATCCCTGGTGGAGGATTGCAGGAATCGCTGGGAAGAGGGGTCCTTTCATCGGATTGACTGTCTTGATGGCGGAGGTCTCCAGGACTCTAAACAAATCCAAATCATATTACGTGATATCATCTACTGTTAAATTCAGCTCTATACTTGTAATAATTTTTATACTTTATTGAGAATTACTTGTGTACTGTTATGTACATTGTATTGTATTGGCCCCCTTCTTTTTGACACCTACTGCACACCCAACCTACCTGGTAAGGGGTCTCTCTTTGAATTGCCTTTCCAAAGGTTTCTTCCATTTTTTCTCTATAAGGGTTTTTTGGGGAGTTTTTTCTTGTCTTTTTAGAGATTCAAGACTGGGGGGCTGTCAAGAGGCAGGGGCTGTTAAAGCCCATTGCAGCACTCCTTGTGTGATTTTGGGCTATATAAAAATAAATTGTATTATATTGTTTTTGCTGTTAATTAACGCCTTTTGAATTCAGTTTAAGTTGCTCATTTAAACTCAGACCCCTTATTTGTTTCTTTTTCCTCAATTAGCATCCAAACAACAATGAGATACAAAATGAGCTAAAACATGACCAGCAAACTGTGTTGATCATATGATATCTGAACATAAAGAAAGGTGAAGCTCTCAAGAATGTTGATCTGCTCAGGTCCCCAAAACATTTTACCAGAGCTCTTAGAAAAGAGAAAATCCACAATTTCGGAAATGTCTGCTATTGCACAATGATAGCAGCAACAAGCCATGGAGTTAAAGAACAGGTTTAACTAACAACAGGACTCGGCGCCTAATTAAACAACTGATTGGAGTTTGAGGCCCTGTCTGAGTTGGTCTTCTGATGGCTCACTTATTTTTACGTTTCATTTGTGTTCGGGTGGCATTTAAGGACAGAAATGAAGCCATTCAGAGGAGCAATGAAGAAATTCAGAGGAACAAATCTTAAAAAAAAGAAGTCAATTAAAATTAATTCAAAAGAAGTTAACTAGCAGCAAAACAGGCCACTAATTAAGAAAAGGGTTAGAATGAAAACCTGCAGCCACTGAGGCCCTCCAGGACCGGATTTGGGGACCCCTGCTATTGACTATGATAATTCAAACACATTGTCTAATACCACAAGGTCAGGCTGAAGAGGTTATGTGGCAAATAACAGGGAGTGCAGGTTTAGTGTATTAAGAAATATGTTCAAATCAAAACCTTCTTCATCTTCAGCTTATTCTATTTCTGTGTGGGAGTCGATGTTCTTGATCAACCGTCTCCTCCTCGCCAGTCAGAACCTATAAAATGTATTATTTATTGAATAGGCTTTAGTTTCCCCACATATTCAGTAGACAAATCATACAATACGGATATTGTAGTAGTCCTTTCACATTTACTATAAAATCAAAAAACTAAGATTTTCAGTAAAAAAATATTAATAGCTATTTTACAGAGCAAAATTAATCATAGTTACTTTCACAGTTTGTTCTCATCTCTTAACAACTCCCCTGTTGACAAGCATTTGAAATAAATCATTATAGATAATGGAACATACTGCACTTGTTCATAGCAATGTTCTTGCTTGTTAATAATCATCATGTCAAAGATAATGATAAATTTTGCCATATTTTACATATTGCTATGAATAACTGTGGCACAAGCCGAGGCTCATAAATTCAGCTGGTTACTCAGTAGTTGATACAAAATTAAAGTGTACAGTCACTATAAAATCCTAGATAATTATTAAAGTAACCAATTAGAAACAGCAGCAGATATAATGGAATATGAAATAAAAAGGTTAATATGTGCAGTTCTTAAAAGAGTATACATTTTCAGACTAATTTCCTTCCATTGCTTAATTTATTTATACAGTATAACTTAATACCCTAAGTACCAGAACAGGCCCTCTTTGCATGGCTCTTTTAGGTGGCTTGCTGTCCCTGAAAGGATTGCTCACTTTTGGCACACTTGATAGAACTCAGTATGTGACACTGCAGGCTTCACATCTTTATAGGCCCCCCTGCTGCTGGCTCTGAAGCTGCTTATTTGCATGACATTGTGCCAGCTCATACTAGAAGAATGCAACATTTCAGTGTCATTACATAACCCTCACTTCAATGTCACTGTCCCTCGCCAACACTCCAAACTCCTTGAAACACTGCACAACTCTTCGGAACATGGGATGGTCTTCATTTCTGCTGTGGTTGTGTGGCAGGTGACAAAAACACATCAGGGTTCTTGAGCACATCGTCATCAGTTTCACTAGTGAGACCACACCTGCAGTGCTGTGTGTAGTTCTGATCACCATGCTGGAAGAAAGACATAACAGCACCTGAAGCTGTGCAGAGGAAAGAAACCAGGAACATCCCAAGTCTTAAAGGGCATGTCATACTCCGACAGACTCAGAATTAAATCTATTTAGTCTGGAGCAGAGGAGACTGCGTGTGGACCTAATCCAGGTTTTGAAAATTCTTAAAGGCATTGATAAAGTAAATCCATCAGAATGTTTTCAGCTTAACAATGAACCACAGACTTGAGGACACCAGCAGAAATTTAGGGGAAGTGCATTTAGAACTGAAGCCAGGAAGCACTTCTTTACGCAAAGAGGAACTCTGGAACAAACTATAGAGACATGGAGTTGAAGAAGAAACCTTGACAACCGTTAAGAAGAATCTTGATGAGGTATTGGGGCAGCTTGGCTATGAGTTAAATAAACAAGCTTGATGAGTTGAATCCAAAACTTACGGGATGTATAGGTTAATGGTAAAGTTTGAACAACCTTACAAAATATATCTTCACTGATATAGTGCCTTGCAAAAGTATTTATCCTCTTTGGTGTTTGTCCTATTTTGTCGCATGACAATCTGCAATGTAAATGGGATTTCATTTAGATTTTAGGTAATATTTTTAATATACAGTAGTTAAACTTGTTAAAGTGGAATGAAAATAAAATACCTTATTTATTTATATAAAGAGAGAAGTAAAAGCTGAAACGTTTTGAGTGCACATGTATTCATCCCTGTTGCTATGAAACGGCTCTATTCAATAAGGGCGCGCACAAAAAGGTGAGGTTCAAAAGGGCGACCTCGATTGAGCGCGGCGAATAAAGTCGTTCGTAGGATCGGACGCCCATCACGACACAATCTACGTCACGAACCACAAATCTTCCCCATCAGCCTTTGGAATGTCTATGACCGAGCGATCAACGATCTCCCAAAGACCAACAATTCCGTTGAAGGATGGCAACGGGCGTTTTCATCCTTGCTGGGAGCGTATCATCCAACTATCTGGAGATTTATCAAAGGCCTTAAGAAACAGCAGAGCCTTACTGAGTTGCGTCTTTTTACACGTTCAACCATTGCCTTTATCTGATAAATTTTCTGTAATAATTTTGTTGCGTTTGCCATTATTTGCTGTGCCCAATTGAGGTCGCCCTTTTGAAGCTCAGCTTTATTTACGCGCGCCTTTATTCGCTGAGCCCAATTGAGGTCGCCCGTTTGAAGCTTGCCTTTATTTACACGCCCTTATTGAAGGATACCCTATGAAACCCCTAAATAAGATCTGGTCCTGCCAATGAAGTTCAGAAGTCACATAATTAGTTGATCGATTGCACACAGGTAGGTCCTAAAGTGCCACATGACCTGTCACATGACTGTATAGAGAGTCCTCTTCTGAAGAGCCCTGGACTCTGCAACACCACTAAAAGCAAGCAACATGAAGACCAAGGAGCACTCCAAACAGGTCAGAGACAAAGCTGTGGTGAAGTATAGATCAGGGTTGGGTTATAACAAAATACCCCATTCATTGAATATCCCACCATGAAATGTATTATGACAAAAAGGAAAGAATATGACACCACTACAAACCTCAAAAGAGAAGGCTGCCCACCAAAACTCACAGACCGGGGAAGAAAACCATTAATTAGAGATGCAACAAAGACACCAAGGATAACACTGAAGGAGTTGCAAAGGTCCACGTCAGAGATGGGAGTAAAGACCAAAATTAAGAAAATTATAGGGGGCTTTGCCCTCTGCTCGCTTCGCTTGCCAAACCCAAACCTGAGCTATGCGCCAAGCAAACCTTGCGTCTCTGCCGCTCGCGTATGAGGATTTCACTTTCACCAAACAACAAATCTTTTAATTCTCATGGATACGCCTCTTCATTGGGAAGAAACACTACTTTTTCCTGATAACAACACGAATTAGACAATCTACAAGTCTCTGACTTAAAGTTTAAAGCCAAACAATACCTGCATTCTTCTATCATATCACTATGTCCATATTTTTGCTTTTACCTTTTCATCAATATCACATTGAATTCTGATTCCGTGTTTGGAATTACATCGTGACAACGCAATGTATAACTGGTCGTGAGTGAATATCGTTCCTTTCTCTCTACACGAACTGTGTCTGGCAATAACATTCGCACAAATGAGAAATGATTGAACTGTGTGTGCGGTTGTAAATGTTTTAGAGGTGGGCAGGACTTTTCCAAATCTCTTTGCATAAAGTCTTGTCTCGTGGGGCTTGAAATTTTCTCTCTCGTGATTTCACTTTCACCAAACAATGAATCTTTTATTTCTCGCAGATACGCTTCTTCATTGGGAAAAAAACACTACTTCTTCTTGATGGCAACATGAATTAGACGATCTACAAGTCTCTGACTTAAAGTTTAAATTGAAACAATATATTCGATCTCTTTACGCTGTTCCGTTATTTCACCGAGTAATAATTTCCATTTGTTTGCGCTAATGCGATCTTTACTAAGTTTTTTTAAGACTTTCGAATTTTCGTACTTCCATTATCTGAAACCTGCTCTGCATGTGTATTGCACCAGCGTTTTTGAATTCTTTACGACGTTCTACTTTGTCATCTACCTTTGTCTTTTATTTCCATCCCCGGTTGTGGTTAAATATCTTGGCACAAAGTCTCGCGGGACGTGAAAGTGTCTTTCTGAGAAAGTCACGTCTCGTCCCTCTTCCCAAGATTTTTTTTATTATAATAGAGAAAAATGTTTGCAGTTTTCCTAGCAGCATGTGGTGGAGTCCCCAAACACATGGAAGAAAGTTCTCTGGTCAGAATAAACTACAATTTAACTTTTTGGCGATCATGGGAAACAACATGTATGGCACAAACCCAACATTTCCCATCACTCTGAGAACACCATAAGATAAGATGGATGGCACTAAATACGGAGCCGTTCTTGAGGAAAACCTGTTTCAGTCTGCCAGAGATTTGAGACTGTCCTGCTGGAAGGTGAACCTTCTTCCCAATGACAGCAAACATACTGCTAAAGCTACACCAGAGGTGTTTAAAGGGAAACATTGAAATGTCTTGAAATGGCCTCGTCAAAGACCAGAGCCCAGTCCAATGGAGAATCTGTGGTGTGACTTGAAGATGGCTGCACACCAACACAGCTACTTGAACTTGAAAGAGTGAGAGCAGTTTTGCCTTAAAGAATGGATGGAAATCCCAGTGGCGAGGTGTGCTAAGCTAATAGAGACATTCAACAATGTTGATTTGCAGTTGGAACTGCAGCACAAGGGGGTCTCTACAAATCATTGACTTGTGTGGTGGTGGGACAATTTTTACACTCAGGATTTCTGTTTTTTTTGTCTTAATTATTGTTTGCATCTTCAAACTGGTAGGCATGTTGCATAAATCAAATGTTGTGAACTTTTCTAAATTATGCTTTAATTCCAGGTTGCAATGGAGCAAAACTGGACAAACGTACTTTTGCAAGGCACCATATGTGAGAATTTGCATGAGCTCTAAATGAGAGTATGATGTTGTTTTTGAAATATTAGAGGAGTAAGAATTGAAGAGCTATTATACACTAAATCTTTATTTGATAGGTGTTTAGCCTTAGCATTTCAATAAACAGCGATTCTGTGTTTTTTAGTTTTACCAATATTGTGTCACTGTTTATATTCTGATGAGACATTAAAAGTAAGAGCTTCAAGTTTATTGTTATGTGTACACAGATCCATGAACTTAAATATTATCACTGAAATGTGTTGTTCACCTTCTTAAAGGAATACTCTACTCAGATTTTTTTTTTAAAAATTAAAGGGGCTTCAGCCCCTGCTCGCCAACACCCCAGCCTGCACTACACGGCAGCCACTTCGCATCTCTGCCGCTCACATTGTGAATAGGGGGGCTGAATGCACCCCAAGGAGATGCGGTCGCTCCTCTGAAACAGTGATACAATGGGAAACAAATAAGGTTTTTTTTTTCTTTCTTTACCTCCTCTTTGCTCGATCAGCTGCTGGCTTCTTTCTGCTACCGTGCCACATGATCTGCATCTCGTGCCGCGTTTTGAACATTTAAAAGCCTGTACAGCAGCTGTCCTTTTGTCTCACTGCCTTGTCTCTCTTCTCCCCCAGACATCCTCTACTCCTGTTGGGGGTCCCCCTCCCAACTCGCACCCCTTTGAAAAGGAAGATTTTCTATTCTTTTAATTGTGAGATGGAACTGTCCCCTCCGACTACACACAGAGCTCGATTCACTCCTGAAAGAGACTCATGTTTGTTTGAAGTGTCTGAATAACGTTTCTGTCTCTAAAATCTCCTGTGTATCTGTGCAACGCTGTGATCCAAGCGCAACAGCGTACATGGATTTAACTTTCACCAAATAAATTTAATTCCCGCAGATACGCCTCTTCATTGGGAAGAAACACTATTCAATCTCTTCTCACTGTTCCGTTATTTCACCAAGTAATAATTTAAGTTTGTTTGTGCGAATGTGATTATTACTCTCATTTTTTTGAGACTTTCAAATTTTAGTACTTTCATTATCTCTAACCTGCTCTGCATGTGTATCGCGTCAATGTTTTTGAATTCTTTACGACATTCTACTTTGTCATCTACTCTTTGTCTTTTTCCGGCCCTGGGTGTGGTTAAATCTCTTGGCACAAAGTCTCGTCTCACGGGACGTGAAAGTGTCTTTCTGAGAAAGTCATGTCTCGTCCCAAGATTTTTTTATATAATAGAGGGATATGTTACTTACCGGGGTGGCACGGTGGTGCAGTGGTAGCGCTGCTGCCTCGCAGTTAGGAGACCAGGGTTTACTTCCCGGGTCCTCCCTGGGTGGAGTCTGCGTGGGTTCCTTCCGGGCGCTCTGGTTTCCTCCCACAGTCCAAAGACATGCCGGTTAGGTGGATTGGCGATTCTAAATTGGCCCTAATTTGTGCTTGGTGTGTGGGTGTGTTTGTGTGAGGGTTGGCACCCTGCCCAGGATTGGTTCCTGCCTTGTGCCCTGTGTTGGCTGGGATTGGCTCCAGCAGACCCCTGTGTTCGGGTTCAGTGGGTTGGAAAATGGATTCATGTTACTTACCATATATGTCTGATAATGATGACTGAGAAAAAAAAATTAATCACACATTATTTTGCAATATAGAGATAACATTTCTGAAAGAATATGTAGACTACAAATGTCCATGAAAAAAAAAAAAACTCCACTTACTCGTTTCGCATTAATCCACATGTCGAGCCAGCCAGTCGTATGCTCACAATGCATTTCTTTGCTAAAATATTGTTAAATAAATAACGAAGTAATCCACAAAATAGGAAATCCATTGAAGACACGGCTCACAACCAAAGAATGGGCATTAACCTTGAAGTGCGTCAGGCATAGAAGCAGGTCTTGATGTGTACAGTTTGAGATGTTATACCAGAAAAGAAGACAAATTGCAGTGGCATTATGGTGACTGTGTGTTTGTGCTTGTGGCCGACAAGTGTACAAAGATGTGCCATTTACCCCACAACAACTGTTAAAATATTTGAAATAAATATGTGATGAGAACATTGGAAATTGTTCAGAATGTGTCTGCTGGATGGTTTTTCCCATTTAAAATGATTCCCAACATGGAAACTTGAAAGTAACACATATATATAACTTTTTTTTTTTCCGTAGTCTCTCTCCATCATTGTAAAGAACAGCATGTAATGCTTCAGTTGAATTTGTTTTGTTTTGGATTTTTTTGTGCCAGGGTAGTGTCCAGCATCTTCAGCCCAGATTTAGAAAATGGAAATTTAGAAAATGGATGGATTGGTACATGGATGTGATTATACTTTAAGTCAAGCTCAAACACAAAAAAAAAATGCCAGATTATATTTTACTGGGGGGAACAGATCCTTGGAAGACAAACTAAACACATCTGTTTATACTCTGTTACTATTTCTATTATAAATGATGAGAATTTGTCTATTTCTCCTTCCTTACCCCAACAGCCTACTACCCAGCTCCATGCCAGACCGTATACGAGTGCCATCAATACTCATAGGTTTCTCTTTGATTTTTTTTTTTTTTTTTTAATAATTTTGCAAGCTTTAGAAAAAATAATTAATAATGCTTCCCTTCAAATGAAGCATTCACAGTATAGCACTCCTGCTGTAAAAGCCATTGAGCGTATTCTCTTTAAGTGCCAAGTTATCTTCAGTCAAGAAATACTCTCAGTAGTCAATAATCCTTTATTACTATAAACCGTACACACTCATAGCAATTATCTAATAACCCCCTATAAAGGACCGTAACTTTCTAATCTGTTTATAATTACCATTTCAATGATCCTGTGCATTAATGTCCGACCTTCAGCAACTCTGACCTGATCTTAATTAGCTCTAATATCAGACCATCACTATATAAGAAACTAGCCATGACCAAACGAATGAACCCCAGGTACAGCTAATTTCTGGAGCAATTATCTTTTCATGTTGAGAGATTTAAATGATTATCTGCACAATTTCACACAGTTTTATGTAATTCTTGGCCATTACAAATTCTGTTTTAAATTGCTTTTCAAAGGCAGACTAGCATAGCTCAACTCTTTTTATATAAGAGTTCACATGTGTTTGTCATTTAAAGCACATTACTGTTAAGGCACTTATCCCTGTTCATTCCATATACTTATTGGGACAATTAATAATATGAAACTCAAAGCAAAGAAAGAATACACATATATCCTGTGGACATTTAAAAGTATTCTGACTGTCAATAACTTAAAAATTAGAAGCTTAAAACAATGCAGAAGTGGGTGGTCATCTCAAAAAAAAAAAAAATGTTTGGGGTGCCAACCTGGCCAAAAAAAAAAAAACTCAGATGATGTCAAAAACAGAACAAAACAGTCTCCACTTAATGTGGCACCAACTAACTTTGTAGGTTTCTTCAGGGTGTAGAGGAACTCCATCTCTCTAGTTACCTGGTTGTGCTTTTATGGCCCAGGGACCAGAAGGGGCAGAGTCAGTTGCCCTCACTGGGTGGTTTCTCAGTACTTTGGAGGAAAAGGAAGACAACACAATTAATGGCAGCACCCACTCTCGGTCTGGGGTCGAACTACACACCTGGGAGGAATCCGGACGGTGACCGTTTCACACACATGCATGACGTGAAAATCATAAGCCATTTCAGTTTTGTAATACATACATTCTAACTGCTTCTCTGTCTCATTTTACAGTGATAAGCTGTGTAGAAATGACTATTTAACAATTTGGATTTTCGTTTTTTGATGATGTAATATTATCATACTTTATGCAAATACTTTAATTTACATATAGTTGTCAGTAAATAACCCATCCTCCATTTTTGGAGTCTGGAAAAATAAGGACGGTTGGAATCAGAATGGACTTCTAGCAGCAATAGTCATGCTGAAACCTCTATCAGAAAAGTATAATAAAAGCATAATAAATTTATTTATACATATATATATTCCATATACATATGGAAGAGAAGGTCTGTGATACGGTTTGCATATTTGCAGCTGGAGATCCACAAAAGGAAAAAAAATGAATCCCGTATCATATAGTAGTTTTTACTCCTGAGCTTTCAACCCCTACCAGGGGTCTTCATCAGAGGGTAATGCTTAGACCTAAAGGAATCAAAGGCAATATATAGCAATAAATTACGTGGTTTATTGGGTGTAAAGTCTTGTTTATTATGAATAAGTTCTTCTTAAGTTTGCATATGCTGGATTTATGTCCAAGTGTCTGTTGATGGCGTTCTCATTTGATAACCAGGATTCAGCCAGCTCTCTAGCTCTTTTAGTATTGGCTTTAAAATTGTACTTGTGCATCGTCCCAATTAAATGTATGTCCTGTTGATTTAGTATGCGTATACATACATACATATACATATCTTAGGGTGGTCCAGATCTAATTATGCAATTTTCATTACGCTATAACAACGTGCAACGCAGGATGTTGGAGGAATTTGGGCCGCCTGCAGTGCATAGGAACACAATCTCCCAAATCAACGTAATGTTTGACCGGACTGGTAGCATCAATACCAGTCTGGTCAAACATTACGTTGATTTCGGGAGATATAGAGATATATATATATAGAGAGAGAGAGAGATATATATAGATAGATATCGATAGATAGATCTATATATATATATAGTTACATACATATATAAATAGTCACACACGTGCGTTGGGAGACAGTTTATGGGCTCCAATAGATGCAGTTACCCGATGAACCAGGGGTTGGCCCCACCCTCTAATTCTTTTTCCTGTCTCCTGGCAGAATTGAAGAATCCATCCAGTAACATCACTTCCGGCTCAAGATCCCACCTCTGCATGACATCACTTCCGGTTCCCATCCTCAACATCCCACCTCTTCATGACATCATTTCCAGTTCCATCCCTTAAGATCCCACCTCTTCATAGCATTACTTCCTGCAAAACTCTACTATATATACACCGCCCTCATTTTCTCTTGTGTCGGTACCGAATTGAACTCTGTTTGTAAAGACGTCATTTCCTTTTCTGGTGCGATAGTATATGGGGGATCCCTCCAAGCCTTTGATGGTGTTCTTGTGTTTATTTTACTATATATCTATATATCTATATCTATATATATCTATATATATCTATATATCTATATATATATATATGGGTTTTAGCAAAAAAAGAAGATAGTTGAAAGCAATTCAGTAGTTGGCAGCAGTTTCAGATACCTCGGTGACCACATCACAGAGGTCCTGACCTCATCAAAGCACATCAACACCTTGGAGAAGAACCGTTGCAGACACCTCAGGGATTTCAGACCGTTCCCTCCCAATTACTAAAAAACTTCTACATATCCACCATTGAAATCATCCCGACAGGAACTATTACTGCCCGGTTTGCAAGCAGCACACAGCAGGACCACAAGGCTCCACAGAGTGGTGGGGTCAGCTGGACACATATCACTCTCTATCTTCCAGGACATTTACACCAAGCATACTGATACAGTAACTTAAACCTAGGCCACAGAATAACGTTTCATCAGATACATTGGAAGACACGTGTGAGATATTTGTTGATGACAGGTAGATATTTGAAAACTGTCAACATGTTCAGTGATTAAATTGCTATAGCCACAGTATCAAAAATGGTATTGCTTCAAAAATTGCGATGGCTTGAAATGGTCTGTATTCCCTAGGCAAACACTTGCATATACCAGAGACTGGATTTATCTGTCTAGCACAGAATATTTGCATTGTTAAAAGTATCAGACACAGTTAAGGTCTTTCTGAATTTGGAAAGTGGAAGTTCCACAAAGTGGAAAGCAGATATCAGCTATAGCCAGCTTCTTACCCCTATGAGGCACTCATTCTTCCACTTTTAGTCCCACACAACATTTCTGGATATTTCAGCTCTAGTCTTCATTTACAGATTATCAACAAGTGATATGACTGTCCCGAAGCACATAAGTTCCAAAACCACTTGACAACATAGAGTTTCAGGAGATTTTCCATCAAACCCTGTCTTGATATACGGGTAAACACAGGATCTTGAAAACAATAAAAGGTTTATTCTCACAAAATCCTCCATTACACTGTGAAGAACAAAAGACATAAAGAAGCTACCAGCAACAACAGGGCAATCCAGGCAAGCAAGCAAGCAAAGTCCTAGTAGAGCCCAATGTGCAGTTAGAGAACAGAACACAGGTTCAAAATATCCTAAAAAAACCACAATGACTCCCTAAACACACCTAAGCACACTCAAAAATAACCACCAGGAATGGTGGGAGACCCTCCAAATATATTTTGTGGAGCACAGTTACTGGTGGTGATTGGTGGGTGGTCCGACCTCTTAGGGAAACATCCACAAAACACAATTAACATCCCACAGGCTTAGTTGCCAATACATAAAAAATACCATAATCATGAACAAAAGAAATAGCAACACGTACAAATAAAAAATGTACAACTAGACATAAAAATAGATATAAAGCAAAATGGAATCTGAAGCTCAATAAGAAAGACAATAATTGAGGTTGCGAGAACAAGAGGGTCAAAACCAAAAGTAGAAGCGAGAAATAACACAAGGATGAATTTTGAATATTTCAGAGATTTGGTATCCCCAGATCGGATAAGGATTTGCACTCCCAGCTGTCCTTTCATTCCGTCACGTCGATTATGCATGGTTCCTGACCTAAGAGGCCATACCCCTAGCGATGCTGATAGCAGACCTAATGTTGGAAATAAACATTAGCGGCCTTTGAGGACCCAACATCATACCAAATCATGACATAAACACCCCATAATACAAAATAGTCTCAACACAGAACAGTTTAACGGTTTCTTTCTCACTTGTGAAACATGTTGATAGTTTTATCAGGCCTCTTTGTATTTTTGGGGCCTAAGCCTGCAGATGGCATATGGGGAACGACCTAGTTTGGGGTGAATAAAGGTCCTGACCTGCTTTTATGGCTCTTTTTGGAAGCCTCACAACCCCTATCCTTTGTCTTTGACTCTCAATCACACCAGATGACATTCACAAGGTAAGGAGATCCAGCAACTGCAGTCATTAAATGTTTATGACTGCAAATCCTGAAGCATGAAGTCCTAGAAAACACTTCCAATAATGGGGATATACTACCAAATTCCAGCTAGATAAAATGGGCAAATACAAAGCTTTATAAAAACAAAGACTTATCTACACACACATAAAAAAATGGAATTTGTTTATTAAAAAAATGGTGTTATGTTATGGTGGTTTTTTTTCCCCTCCTTGAGCCGTCACCTTATCGTGGTGGAGGGGTTTGCGTGTCCCAATGATCCTAGGAGCTATGTTGTCCGGGGCTTTATGCCCCTGGTAGGGCCACCCAAGGCAAACTGGTCCTAGGTGAGGGATGAGACAAAGAACGGTTCAACACCTCCAATGAAGAATAAAAACTGTGGACGACGTTTTCCCTTGCCGGACGCGGGTCACCGGGGCCCCCTCTGGAGCCAGGCCTGGGGGTGGGGCTCGATGGCGAGCACCTGGTGGCGGCGCCTGCACCCATGGGGCACGGCCGGGCACAGCCCAAGAGGTAACGTGGGTCCTCCTCCCATGGGCTCACCACCTATGGGAGGGGCCAAGGAGGTTGGGTGCAGTGTGAGTTGGGTGGTGGCGGGCGGGACCTTGGCGGTCTGATCCTTGGCTACAGAAACTGGCTTTTGGGACGTGGAATGTCACCTCTCTGAAGGGGAAGGAGCCTGAGCTAGTGTGCGAGGTCGAGAGGTTCCGCCTAGATATAGTCGGACTCACCTCGACACACAGCTTGGACTCTGGAACCAATCTCCTTGAGAGGGGCTGGACTCTCTACCACTCTGGAGTTGCCCCCGGTGAGAGGCGCCGAGCAGGTGTGGGCATACTTATTGCCCCCACTTGGAGCCTGTGCATTGGGGTTTACCCGGTGGACGAGAGGGTGGCCTCCCTCCGCCGGGTGGGGAAGGGTCCTGACTGTTGTTTGTGCGTATGCGCCAACAGCAGTTTGGAGTATCCACCCTTTTGGAGTCTCTGGAGGGTTGCTAGAGGGCATACCTTCTGGGATTCCCTCGCTTTGCTGGGAGACTTCAATGCTCACGTGGGCAATGACAGTGAGACCTGGAAGGGCGTGATTGGGAGGAATGGCCCCGATCTGAACCTGAGTGGTGTTTTGTTATTGGACTTCTGTGCTCGCCACGGATTGTCCATAACGAACACCATGTTCAAGCATAAGGGTGTTCATATGTGCACTTGGCACCAGGACACCCTAGGCCTCAGGTCGATGATCGACTTTGTGGTGTGTCGCCGGACTTGCGGCCATATGTTTTGGACACTCGGGTGAAGAGAGGGGCGGAGCTGTCAACTGATCACCACCTGGTGGTGAGTTGGCTTCGATGGTGGGGGAAGATGCCGGTCAGACCTGGTAGGCCCAAACGTGTTGTGAGGGTCTGCTGGGAACGGCTGGCAGAGTCCCCTGTCAGAAGTAGCTTCAACTCCCACCTCGGCAGAACTTCAACCACGCCCCGAGGGAGGTGGGGACATTGCGTCCGAATGGGCCATGTTCCGTGCCTCTATTGTTGAGGTGGCTGACCGGAGCTGTGGCCGCAAGGTGGTCGGTGCCTGTCGCGGTGGCAATCCCCAAACCCGTTGGTGGACACCGGCGTGAGGATGCCGTCAAGCTGAAGAAGGAGTCCTATAGGACTTTTTTGTCCTGTGGGTCTCTGGAGGCAGCTGATAGGTACCGCAGGCCAAGCGGAATGCAGCTTCGGTTGTTGCTGAGGCAAAAATTCGGGCATGGGAGGAGTTTGGAGAGGCCATGGAGAGCGACTTTGGACGGCTTGAGGAGATTCTGGTCCACCGTCCGGCGTCTCAGGAGGGGAAGCAGTGCAGTGTCAACACCGTATATGGTGGGATGGTGCGCTGCTGACCTCACTCGACGTTGTGTGGTGGGGGAGTACTTCAAGACCTCCTCAATCCCACTAACATGCCTTCCAATGAGGAAGCAGAGCCTGGGGACTCTGAGGTGGGCTCTCCCATCTCTGGGACTGAAGTCACCGAGGTGGTCAAAAAACTCCTTGGTGGCAGGGCCCCGGGGTGGATGAGATACGCCCGGAGTTCCTTAAGGCTCTGGATGTTGTAGGACTGTCTTGGTTGACACGTCTCTGCAACATCGCATGGACATCGGGACAGTGCCTCTGGATTGGCAGACCGGGTGGTGGTCCCCCTCTTTAAAAGGGGGACCGGAGGGTGTGTTCCAACTATAGAGGGATCACACTCCTCAGCCTCCCTGGAAAAGTCTATTCGGGGGTTCTGGAGAGGAGGGTCCGTGGATAGTCGAACCTCGGATTCAGGAGGAACAGTGTGGTTTTCGTCCTGGTCGCGAACAGTGGACCAGCTCTTCACCCTTAGCAGAGTCCTGGAGGGTGCATGGGAGTTTGCCCGACCAGTCTACATGTGTTTTGTGGACTTGGAAAAGGCATTCGACCATGTCCCTCGGGGAATCCTGTGGGGGGTGCTCCGGGAGTATGGGGTACGGACCCCTGATAAAGCTGTTCGGTCCCTGTACAACCGTGTCAGAGCTTGGTCCGCATTGCCGGCAGTAAGTCGAGCCCGTTTCCAGTGAGAGTTGGACTCCGCCAGGGCTGCCCTTTGTCACCGATTCTGTTCATAACTTTTATGGACAGAATTTCTAAGCGCAGCCAGGGTGTTGAAGGGGTCGGTTTGGTGGACTCAGGATTGGGTCACTGCTTTTTGCAGATGATGTTGTCCTGTTTGCTTCATCAGGCCGTGATCTTCAGCTCTCTCTGGATCGGTTCGCAGCTGAGTGTGAAGCGGCTGGGATGAGAATCAGCACCTCCAAATCCGAGACCATGGTCCTCAGCCGGAAAAGGGTGGAGTGCCCTCTCAGGGTTGGGGCGAGATCCTGCCCCAAGTGGAGGAGTTTAAGTATCTCGGGGTCTTGTTCACGAGTGAGGGAAGAATGGATCGTGAGATTGACAGGCGGATCGGTGCGGCATCCACAGTGATGCGGGCTCTGCATTGGTCTGTCGTGGTGAAAAAGAGCTGAGCCGTAAGGCAAAGCTCTCAATTTACCAGTCGATCTACGCTCCTACCCTCACCTATGGTCATGAGCTATGGGTAGTGACCGAAAGAACGAGATCGTGAATACAAGCGGCTGAAATGAGTTTCCTCCACAGGGTGTCTGGGCTTTCCCTTAAAGATAGGGTGAGAAGCTCAGTCATCCGGGAGGGGCTCAGAGTAGAGCCGCTGCTCCTCCGCATCGAGAGGAGTCAGATGAGGTGGCTCGGGCATCTGATCAGGATGCCTCCTGGACGCCTCCCTGGTGAGGTGTTCGGCACGTCCAACCGGAGGAGGCCCGGGGAAGACCCAGGACACGCTGGAGGGACTATGTCTCCGGCTGGCCTGGGAACGCCTGGGATTCTCCCGGAAGAGCTGGAAGAAGTGGCGGGAGAGGGAAGTCTGGGCTCTCTGCTTAAGCTGCTACCCCCGCGACCCGACCTCGGATAAGCAGAAGACGATGGATGGATGGATGGATGGATGGATGGTGTTATTTTTATGCTTTCAAACTTTAGTCACCTACAAAGTTTCCACTGCTCAAAACAGTTTTGGAACTCCTCAATTTTGATCCCTTTAAGGGCTTCTGCTGCTTTTGTTTCACCTCTTCCACATCGGCAAAATGTTTCCCTTTGACTTGAGTAAACAATGACAGGTGAGAATGTTTCATAGCAGAACTAGCCGAGAAAAGGGTTCCTCACGCTAGGACCCTGCCATTTGTTTGTATAGCGCCATTAAGCGCTTGTTTATGTTTGGACTATTTCCAAATTAAATAGGTACGACTAGGCTGGCACCCCAAAGTTTTCTCTTTGCAAACCTGCAATTCTTTCCAATGACCGCACATTGCACAAATTTTATGGCTTTGCATTTTTTTTTTTTTTTTTACTCATGCTTGGTATCATTTCCTCTTCTGATTCCGAACTTTGTGTCTGATATGTTAATTTGTTATTTGGTTTTAAATGCTCGATATTAGTTTGTACCCAGTGTTACTACTTTGATCTTTTTATATTATTCCTTGTGTACCCTTTTCTATATTTGTGAGATGTTCAGAGTATGGAAAAGGCTCCATGTAAATAAAATACATTATTATTACGGCTTTGGAAATAGCAAGTTCTGAAATTGATGCCCTTGGCCCTGTTACTATACTGTAGAACAAAAAGCAACCGTTTTAATGAATTTAACTGTTCTAGTCAATGATATTAGAATCGTGTTGGAAGTAACCAGGGTAGTGGACAGAGGTGATTTTGGTGCAGTCTCCTTTAAAAGGTTCCGAGGCGAGAATCAAACTGGGATCTACTCATTGCGTAGCTGTACAAATCGCTATCAATTATTTATAATCAGTCAGCAAGAGATTGTTTCAACCTTTTTAAATCATATCTTTTCTTTCATAGAAGAAAAAAAAAAAACTCTCCAACCACAGCAAAAAGACAGTGAAGGTCCAGATGAAAAAGATTGATCTGAAAGCTAATTTAAATGGAAGGCATTGTGTCGTACAGCCCCTCCGTAAGGCCACAATGACAGCTAAGGCTAGTCTTCATGATGTATCACCTGGCTGCAGTGAGAAGCGTTAGAGCTGCCCTGACCCTAACATTTTTAGCATGCAAATACCACATACTTTGAGCCTGCAAAGCAAATCAATTTGCTATCAAGGGACGGAAACTTTATGACTAATAACTGCTCTATAACATGATATAATTGAACTAGAGTGGCGCAATGGTGCAGTGGTTAGCACTGCTGTCTCACAGCTCCAGAGCTAAAAAAAACATGGTTTATTTGTTTGCCATCTGTACATGTGATTTCTCAATTTATTTGCAGTTCAGGTTAACTAGCAAATCTAAATTAGTGAGAGTGTGGATGTCCCACACTGTGGAATGGATACTCTGCCCAACTTTGTTTTTTTTACATTCCAGCCGATGCTCCAGGAAAGAGGCTATGATTCCCCACTGCCACAGATTAGATTGCCCTGATCTATGCCTCCCCACAATTTGATTGCAGACAACCACAGAGAGTTCCTTGGACTTCATGGCTTTTTTTATTTTTTCCTTACATACAGTGTAAAATTATGGGACCTTCAGGTACACAGGGGCTTTTCTAAACAATGTCTAATCAATTCAGTTTGCCAGAGTGGGACTCCAATCAGTTAGTAGAAACATCCAAAAGAGAATTAAAGCCAACCGGAGGCACCCGAGCGCAATTTGAATGCCACACTAAGGGGTCTGAAAACTTTTGAGTTTTAGTAAATTTGCAAACCTTTCTAAATCACGTTTTCACTTTGTCATTAAGGATTAGTGATTGCAAATTGATCAGTAAAAAATGGAAAATTTATCCATTTAAAATTACACAATAAAGTGTGCAGAAAGTGAAAGGGTCTTAATACTTTCAAAATCTACTGCATATTACATTTTAAATGTTAAAAGCGATTTGTTAGCCAAAACATGCTTAAAATAAACACAGTAAGTCCTAATAGGGCCTACATTACCATGGGTATTCTATTAACTCCTTATACTCAAATAGTAACTACATTTAACCATCCAACTATATTATGTCAGTAAGGACTCTGCTCTGTTGGGCCCTGCAACTGCTGAGCGCTTTGAGTATTGAGAAAAACGCTATTTAAATGCAAAGAATTATTATTATTATTATTATGTACCTGCTGTCACACAAGTGTAAATGGGACACAGCTAAAGGGCCTGAATGAGGGCAATACCATGCCAAACCAAGGGGTGGCAAAGTGTACCAATCCTCTCTTTCCACTGCAGATCACTTACGGGAAATTCCGCCTGGCCCTGATGACGTCACTTCCAACGATGTCACTTCTGTTTCCGGGCCCAACGACACCACTTTCAGTTCCAGCCCCCAACATCATCACTTCCTCTGCTTACCCTTAAAACCGCCATCTTTACCTCAGCAATTCAGTTCTGTTTGTACTCTAACCTGTACACTTCTATATATCAATTCTATCCATTGTCCAGCCAGGAGATTACTGGGACAGCATTTTTTCCACTTAACACTAGAATTACCAAAGCCTACGAAAAAACTCGTAAATCTGTCCCACCTTAAATCCCTTTGCAGCTCTCCGTCAGTGTCTTTTGTCTTGTAAATGTGCTAATAAGCAGCCTGCTATCACATTCCCATACGGCACAAAGTTTTCTCAGCTCAAGTCTGTTTATCTCTGTGTGTCAGTTGCTTAGAGCCGTATAGACTAGAGTAAATACTATATCATTACTTGGAACACATGCATTTCATGTGTGTTCCGTGTCTACAACAATCTATGTAAACAGATCGTTAAAACAGAAATGTTTTTCATGTTTTAGTAATAATTGACAAAATGTAGACATAACGTTAGACCTCTTATAACATTGCAAAATGCTGAGAAATTAGTTCACACTTGTTTGTCGGCCAGATCACTGTAAGGCCAGAGTTATACTTCACGCAACGCGCCGCATGCTGCAGCGGACGCTCCTGCTACACAAGCGTTGTAGTGTTTATACTTGCGCGTGTACTTTACGTAAATCTGGAGGAATCCACCAGGTGGCAGTGCGAGTTATTATCACGGTGAGAACATGTTCGGCTTCTCTGTGTTGTGAATTGCCTCGAACAGCCATTAAATTCTGATGACACCTTACCGCAATATCTCTGAAAATTATGTTTATTGATTAAATCCATCAATCCAGAGATGTGTCCATTCCAGCAAGCATTGGGCACGAGTGAGAAACAATCCCTGGACGAGTCCTCGGCTCATCACAAGGTGAATACAAGCACTCGCATACACTAGCATCATTTTAGCGGCACCAAATCCCCAAATCTGCACATCTTTGGAAGGAAACCGGAGCACAGTGTGGAATACAAGCAGGAAATACCAGCAACATAACTCCCTGTGAGACAGCAGTGCTATCGCTCCACCACCGTGACACCCCCATGTGTGTAATTATTAACAGCATTCATTATTTAAACAAAATTATATGTAAAATGTAACATACACACTTTAATGCATTTCATCATGAAAGTGGTATCAAGTACAAATCTAAAGATTCTAAATTTGCAGAGAGTTGGAATATCAGACATGCCATGTGTTCTGTGTGGTGATCTATTGCTGCTTGCCGCTGCTGTCAGGTCCAAGTTCGTACCGATTAAAAACTGGGATGACGTTTACGACGGTCTGCTTTAATGATAAAGTAAACTACGAAGTTAAAGTGGACATTTCGAGATTAAAGCCGAAATCCATCCATCCATCCATCCATTTTCTAACCCGCTGAACCCGAATACGGGGTCACGGGGGTCTGCTGGAGCCAATCCCAGCCAACACAGGGCACAAGGAAGGAACCAATCCTGAGCAGGGTGCCAACCCACCGCAGTAAAGCCGAAATTTCAACTTTAATCACAAAATACACTTTTTCACCATGTTCTTTATTTTATTTTCCTCAGTGGCTCAAATACAGCGCTATACATTATTTTGCTGTTGTTAAGTTGAAATGTTTAAAATGTATCGTGTCATTACGATCAGGAATATGCGACACTTGAATATAAAAGCACCATGAATGCATCTGTATGTCGGCATTTTGCTTCACCACATCGAAGCATTGATCCCGTAGGATCTGCATAGGGGCTTTCTGTCACATGTAGATAGTAAACAGAGACACTGACGTCACGTTCCGACTTTTAGCACATTGCACCCCCTGACTTTTTGCGGGTACTGCAACTCGCGCACACGTCTCGCTAATTTCTGAGGACCTGCTCAGAGGAAGCGTGAAATGAATGCTGGGAACGCGTGGCAGCCATGATGCGGGTGCATACGCGTTCTGAGTGTGAAGCATAAATGAGCCCTAAAACACTCTTCTCAGGACCACCCAATAAAGAATGGAGCTGCTAGAATCTTAACTAGGAAAAGAAAATCCGAGCACATCACCCCAGTTCTGATGTCACTACACTGGTTACCTGTGCCATTTAGAATTGACTTTAAAATTCTGTTTATGGTTTACAAAGCCTTAAATAATCTCGCTCCATCTTATATGTCAGAATGTCTCACCTTACACTCCAAATCGTAACCTTAGATCTACAAATGAATGTCTGCTTAGAATTCCAAGAGCTAAACTTAAAAGAAGTGGTGAGGCGGGTGGCCTTCTGCTGTTATGCACCTCAAATATGGAATAGGCTGCCGATAGGAATTCACCAGGCTAACACAGTGGAGCTCTTTAAAAAAACTGCTAAAAACACATTACTTTAACATGGCCTTCTCATAACTTCATTTTAGTTTAACCCTGATATTCTGTATGTGTATTTAATTATCATTATCATTCATGGTGGCTCCGAAATCCTTACTAACCCCTACTTTCTTTGCTGCTGTTCTTCCGGTTTTCTGTGTGGTGACCACCACCTGATCAAAGCACTGTGATGTCCCACCATTGATGGATTGAAGGCCAGATGTCCACATGATCATCATCACAGTTATCCATTTGAAACCTGAAAACCATGAGGACTGATTGAGATCATTTATGTTAGAATTAGAATTAGAACAATCTAGACGAGAACAGGCCATTCAGCCCAACAAAGCTCGCCAGTCCTATCCACTTGTTTCCTCCAAGAAAACATCAAGTCGAGTTTTGAAAGTCCCTAACGTCTTACTGTCTACCACACTACTTGGTAGCTTATTCCAAGTGTCTATCGTTCTTTGTGTAAAGAAAAACTTCCTAATGTTTGTGCGAAATTTACTCTTAATAAGTTTCCAACTGTGTCCCCGTGTTCTTGATGAGCTCATTTTAAAATACAAGTCTCGATCCACTGTACTAATTCCCTTCATAATTTTAAACACTTTAATCATGTCACCTCTTAATCTTCTTTTGCTTAAACTGTAAAGGCTCAGCTCTTTTAATCTTTCCTCATAATTCAACCCCTGTAGACCTGGAATCAGCCTAGTCGCTCTTCTCTGGACCTTTTCTAGTGCTGCTATGTCCTTTTTGTAGCCTGGAGACCAAAACTGCACACAGTACTCAAGATGAGGCCTCACCAGTGCATTATAAAGGTTGAGCAGAACCTCCTTGGACTTGTACTCCACAGATCATGCTATATAACCTAACATTCTGTTAGCCTTCTTAATGGCTTCCGAACACTGTTTGGAAGTTGATAGCTTGGAGTCCACTATGACTCCTAAATCCTTCTCATAAGGTGTACTCTCGATTTTCCGACCGCCCATTGTGTATTCAAACCTAACATCTTTACTTCCTATGTGTAATACTTTACATTTACTGACATTAAATTTCATCTGCCACAAATCTGCCCAAGCCTGTATGCTATCCAAGTCCTTCTGTAACGACATAACGGATTCCAAATTATCTGCTAATCCACCTATCTTGGTATCATCTGCAAACTTAACCAGCTTGTTACTTATATTCCTATCTAAATCATTTATATATATTAAAAATAGCAGTGGCCCCTGCACTGACCCCTGTGGAACACCACTCTTAACATCGACCAGTTCTGATGAGGTTAATCGCACCATCACCCTCTGCTTCCTGTGTCTGTGCCAATTCTGCACCCATCTAAAACATCACCCTGAACTCCCACTTTTTAACTTGATGTCCAACCTCTCATGTGGCACCTTATCAAATGCTTTCTGAAAGTCCAGATAAATAATATCATCTGCTCCACTTTGATCGTATCCTTTTGTTGCCTCCTCATAGAATTCCAACATGTTAGTAAAACACGACCTCCATCTTCTGAGCCCATGCTGACTGTTCAGAATAACTCCTGTCCTTGCCAGGTGTTGCTCAATCTTATCCTTAATTCCTTCCATTAATTTTCCTGTGATGCTTGTTAAGCTTACTGGCCTATAGTTGCTTGGATCAGCCCTGTCACCCTTTTTATATAATGGGATGATATTTGCCATTTTCCAGTCCTTTGGAATCTCTCCAGTGCACAGTGACTTCCTAAAAATGTGTCAAGGGTTTATATCTGTACTCACTAGCCTCCTTAAAAACACAAGGATAAATATTATCTGGGCCTGGTGATTTGTTTGATTTCATCTTATTTAATCTGAGCAGCACTTCTCCCTCTACAAGGTACCTCTGTTAGGTAGAATGCCCAGTTGGGTCCGAGTGGTTTTGTGGCCTGGAACCCCTGCAGATTTTGTCTTCCTTCTCCAACTGTCTGGAGTTTTGTTTTGTTTTTTCTGTCCTCCCTGGCCATCAGACTTTACTTTTATTCTTTGTTAATTAGTATTGCCCAATTTTATTTTAATATTTTGCCTTTTTTCTCTTTCTTCATCTTGTAAAGCACTTTGAGCTACATCATTTGTATTAAAATATGCCATAGAAATAAATATTGTTGTAGAAAAAGTTGGATCAAAAATGGATTGCTGTATAAATTTAACAAAAGCCAGATAATTGGTTACTATTTAAAAATCAATACTGTTCAGTTATTAGTATGATACTGTACTTCTTATATTTAATTTATCATAAAAACACTTTTGATCAGAAACAGCTTTTTAATATTCATTTATGTAAACTGTAGGCTAAACTGTGACTGATTTTAACAGTTTATTCTACCTCTCCTCCCCCAAAACAAATTTTATTTCTCCCTTCAGACACAATTCTGTCTTGAAAAGATATGACTTGAAGCAAAATAAAATGTATTAAGGGCATTGAGACCGAGAACGGATATCTAAAATTAAAATAAGCATTTGTTAAATAACAGGGTAAACATATCAGCACGCCTGGAGAATTTAAAGGCTCTTTTTTAAAAAGTGAATCCAGACGGTTTCTGTAACGCCATTTCTTTTGATCTGTTTAACTGAATGCTGCATTATTTGTTTGGTCAACTTTCAAATACAGTTTGCCCAGGCTCTTGACTGAAGCTTTCCTTAACTTAAATGGTTACATAAGTCTATCCAATAATTCAGAATTTCTTGATGAATATAAAACATACAATTAATGAAAAAAAAAAACTGATCATTAAGTTGTTAAAATAAAATGAACCATCAACATCACTGTCCTCAACTGTCGTTAAAGGCAAACTGACAGCTACAACAGCAGCCACAATGTATTTCTTGTATAGCCCAAAAATCACATAAGGAATGTCTCGGTAGGCAATAATAGGCCCCGTCTTTTGACAGGACCTCCCAGCCTTGACTCCCTAAGAAGAAAAGAAAGACATAAAAAAAAATGAATGAATGAATTAATAAATAAATAAATGACTGAAGATTCGCCAGGCCAAGTTAAAGGCAAGATGGAGGCTTTAGTAGGAAGCAGATTTGCCAAAATCTAGGTTCTCGTCTTTCTCCTTAAATTTCATATTTATATACGCCAGACAGGATACACACTTTGTCTCAACATACAGAATGCTGTTGCATAACTTGTGAAGCGTGTCGTCCACATCGCATTCTGCCTTACTAATGTGACATGAAACTACAAAATGTTCCTTTAGCTGAAGAAAAAAAAAAATTTGATTAAGAAACTTCCATGTCGATTTCTGAAAGAATGATAGAAATTCAGTGATTTGCATGTTCAGCCCTCATCACCACGAATTTTATTTTTGTACTTGTTTCAAAATACATTTTATGAATTTTATTTTTGTATTCAAAATATATTTTTTTAAATATTCTACATAAAGGTTAACATTTGAAATTATACATGACAACTGAAACTGAAATAACACCTGCTTCACAATGAAATTTCTGTAAGTGGACAAATTTGACATACAGTCGCACCTGATTAACAAAGCAGGAGATCTTAGTTTTGGAAAATTTACTCATTAATTTACACCATGGCTGCACAAAATTAAGGTGCTTCCATATTGAGTTTGCTTGGCTCGATATTTTTGAACTCTGGAGTGACTGCACCCATAATACATACATGGTATGAACACAGTAATCGCAGTCTTGTATGGACCAAAACAGCCAGACCGATACCTTTTAGAATCGGTGATCTCAGCACAGTACCATATGAACCCTGGAGTGGCTTGTGCGAGTTATGAATTTGATCCACCACAGGTCCATTCAAAATACTGTGCATTGTCGGTATTTGGTTGTGTCACTTGGTGCCCTGCATATAGAAAAGTTATCTTGGATAAAAGAGAGCATTGGAATCATTGGTTAGAAAGATAGGGCATCCTAGCACAAACTCCACATTAGAATGCACAGCAGATGGGATAGGCAGCCAGTTGGCCAGGGTCATACTTTGTTTTTGACTTTTGCTTTGACAGTTTTAATCTCTTCCAATGTCATTAGTCCTTCAATTAATTACCGTATATAATTGGGGTATCGAAACCCAAAAAATCAATCATAAAATCAGGCCTATTCAAAAATATGACACTCATTTTTTTTTTTTTTTACATCTTGCTTCATCCAGTTTCTCAGACACATCGAATTTTGCTGCAGCAACGCAGTTACCAATTTCTTTCGCTACTTCAGCGACTTAATTTAAAACCAGCTTTGTGTTTTCTTCTGATCGAACGCTCCATCGTAGATAAGGGATGCTCTTTCGATAATGGTGTATGAGGGTGTGAGATACAAAAAACGATCGATCGATTGATAGATCGATAGATAGATAAAATGAATAAAATCAGAAGAAAATCTGTCATTGCTTAACCCACTTAATCCAGACCAGGGGGTGTGGCATGAGCAGCTGGAACCCAGCCCAGCTTACACTAGGCAGAAGGCAGGATCAAACCCTGGACAGGGTGCCAGTCCTTTTCAGGGCTAATTTTGTGTCACCAATTCACCAAATCAGCATGTTTCTGGTTTGTGGAAGGAAACAGGAGCACATCGGTGAAACCAGGGAGAGCATGCAAAAAACCTTGCAGCACAGGGAGGATGCGGGACACGAACATCGGTCTCCTTATTGTGAAGCAGCACCGCTATCAGTGCATCAGCATGCCGCTGGGGAGAAAATTTCTATGCCAAATTAAAAATGTTCTAATTTATTAATGTTAATAATAATTAATAACAATAAAAACATGAAATTCACACCTAAACATCTGTTAGCTGTGAGTCAATGCTATACAGTCCCTCTTTTGTAATTTTAGCCTTCATGTTTACATCTTCCTTTTTCATTGTTTAACATGAAAGAACAACAGACCAGTACGATAATGAAACATTTACAATATACAAATCTTATCACATGGAGTGTATTTTTGACACAAATTTGTAATTTTCAAAATTTCCAGTCTGCTCAGTCTTCACAGGAAATGTCATAATAAATAAAGTAATAAAAAGTAACTGAAATAATTACTAATAAGGTTAAATATGTATAAGGTGCATCTCATATAAAACCTTCCTTGTTTTTAAGGACTCAGATAGATAATCTTGGTGTAAAATGTCTATGCTTATGTAAAACGAGATGTTTCCTTTATATAAAATGTAAATAATTCAAATTTTATAGAGTTCTCCTGCCTAATATTCAGTCAATTAAAAGTATCTGCTGTTTCTAATGTGCTTTTTTTTTTTTTTGCTTAAGAGGGCATATTCAAATGCACAGAAAGACCTTTCACATACATGAGGCTATATTGGACGGCTTAGCATAACTTTTACCTGATTTCCAATGCAAATATTAACAGTCAAGTTCGGTGTGCTGCTGCAGATTGGGGTTTATCCTGCTCACACACCAGAGAATTCTTTACGCTCTGGAAACATTTTGCTTATCAGTGAGACGCAACGATCAACACTTCACATCCCCAATCCCCAAGAGACTTAAAAGGCAGGATGATCAGCATTTAAATGCAGTCAGATTTGCCCCAACTTCAGACTGAACACTTCTGCTTGTCTGCATATTCTTTGTAAAATTATATGTTTTAAACGTCTTAATTGCTCGGGGTGTCTACAATTAATAAATAAATGAGTTTCTCAGATCTCTGATACCATAGTATACGATTTGCCCACTAAACCGTAACTGTTAAAAATTTCAAAGATGCTAGGGGTGGACATAATACTAACTGATTTTTTAACATTAACATAAATTTAAATAGAATAAAATAGAAAAAATATTAATACCTTGCATATGTTTTTTTATTTTTATTTTTTTAACTCGGAATGCTGGCAAAAAGATAGATAAAATAATAAAAATTAAACTTTGTTGACAGTGCAGAATATAAAATAGGATTCAACATAACTTATTCTGCGTAACAGAAATGAGAGTGTAGCAGCATCTATTTCAAGGAAAACATAGAAAAGTAACCTCAACAGGAATGATATTTTGTTGAATAGACTGAAATGTAATTGTTTGCTTTCCTCTTTGCTGTTGTAACCAAATTGCTGGACTGCATACATTGTAACGTCCATTAAAGAAAATTACCCGTCCTTATACAGATGTCACAAATAAGATATACTGTACACATATACATATACATATATATATATATATATATATATATATGTATATGTATATGTATACACACACATATATGCACATACATGTATGTATGTATATATTATATATATATATATATAATATAAAGAAAACATATAAAAAGAGAAGGTATGTGATACAGTTAACATATTTGTAGTTAGAGATCCACAAAGGGAGAAGATGAGTCGCGTATCATAAAATAGTTTTTTATTCCTAAGCTTTCGACAACCTGCCATGAATTTCATCATCGGAGGAAAAATGATTAGACATACAGGAATCAAACGCAATGTATAGCAGGTGAAGGGTTAGGGTGGAGAAGGAGGTTGTGTTGCCGGTGGATTAATAAGGTGGGGTTTCGAAGATGTTGGTCATAAAGTCTTTTTTTATTTGGATGTTCTTCTTCAATCAATTGATTGCAACGAGTGCAGAATGCAATTGCCAGAATCTTAACTAGCAAATGATAATCCAAGCACATCTTACCAGTTTTGATGTTGTTACGTTGGTGACCCGTGCCATTTAGAATTGATAGAGCTAACGCTCTAACCTCTCTCTCTCTCTCTCTCTCATTTCTCCTAGGGCACGAAGCAGAAAATGGCCGACAGTGGGGTAACTCGCGTTGAAATCTTGGTTGAAGAACTCCAGGCACGCGACGAACAGATTCAGAAACTCCTGTCCCGACGGAGATACCTTTGAAATCTGAAGGCCCGGCTGTTGGATAAACTGTCCTTGCCATCTGGAACCGGCGAAACATCAACCCTGCGTTGTGCCGACCTCACCCCCGCGTCTCGTAGGAGCGACGTCGCTGATGACCTCGGTGGATTTCAGCTATGCAGGCGGGGGTTCAATGCCAGAGCACCTACATCGGCACAGGCGAGCATCCTCTCAGAACCGGTTTGACCCTCTCCACATCCCTATTTCGCCTTCAGCCCCTGATGATGTAATAGTGGTAGGTGATTCTATCGTTAGAAACCTTAATGTCGCATGCCCTAATGCAAAATCGTTTGTTTCTTGTTTTCCCGGTGCTCGTGTCCGAGATGTAATGAAACGTGCGCCAGCAGTCTACGAGAAACACAAGGAGAGGGCAGTTGGATCAATCGTCTTGCATGCCGGCGTAAACGATATAAGGCACCGACAATCAGAAATCCTGAAGGCTGACTTCGCAGCTTTGATTAAAGACACGAAGGAGAGGACCCCATCGGCAAAGATCTTCGTTTCGGGTCCACTACCTCTCGTCAGACGATCCAACAGTACTACAGTCTCTAGGGTTGAACAACTGGCTACAGGGTTTCTGCAAGAAGAAGGATGTCGGTTTCATCAACAATTGGAATCTCTTTTGGAAAGGCGCGTCTCTTCAAGCGTGATGGCCTGCATCCGAACAGTTTCGCCCGGGTCCTCTCGAAAACATATCAAGGTAATTCTTTTTCTTGACTATCTATCTCTGCTCTTAACCCCTTCGAAATAATACTGTTGTGCCAGGACATGATGAATGTTTAATAGAGTCTTCCGTTAAAGTGCACACATTAATACTGTAATAAGCAATCTCAATGCACGTAGAAAACCTAGGAAATACGGCATAAACTCCAATAATCTAATTAAAATCACTATTTTAGAGGAACAATGTATTAAAACTATAAAACAGATCACAGATTAAACAAAAATACACACAGAGCGCTAATAATAATAATTTAGTTCCTATTCCAAAAATCAATAATGCACATAGTACTCATCTCTGCACCTCCGAAACATTAAATATGGCACTATTAAATGTTAGAGCTTTAACTAACAAAACGTTTTTTATCAACGATCTTATTAGTGATAAAAAATAGATCTTATTGCACTAAATGAAACATGGCTTAATTCAGATGCGCAGTTTTTTAATCGAATCTGCCTCCGGATTACAGTTTTACTCATGCAACCGCCAGGGAAAAGGGGGGCGGATTGGCTAACATTTACTCGAGCCGATTAAAATGTAAAGATGTCAGTTTTGGTAAGTTCAAGTCCTTTGAGTATCTCGCCGTTGTTATTCATGGAGATTCTCAAGTTCTAGTACTATCCGTGTATAGACCTCCTAAATATAACGCGTCTTTTTTGAGGAATTCTCTGACTTAATGTCAATTTTAATTACTAACTATGACACACTCCTAATAGTTGGCGACTTTAATTTTCATATAGATAATCAGTGTGATCTAAAAGTAAAAGAATTTATGAACCTCCTGGATTCTTTTGATTTGAGACAACTCATAAATCAGCCTACACATAAAGCAGGTCATACGTTAGACTTAGTGATTACTAAAGGACTGAAAGTTGATATAAAACAGATCATTGATATTGGTCTATCAGACCATTTTCTTCTACTTTTAATATAGAAATAATGATAAAAAACACTCATGAGAAGCATATTGTTAAAAAACGCTTCTTTGATTCGGCAGCAGCTTTAAAACTTACAAACATTTTAAGCAATCAGTCCGTTTATAGTGCCAGCTATAATAGCGAGGATAATGTAAATAGTAAGGTGGAAAGATTTAATACTAAAGTGAGAGCTGCTGTTGACATAGTTGCACCTGAAAAGACAGTGAAAAAATCTTCTAGCATTGTTATACCATGGAAGACCCAAAGAGTGTCTGATTTAAAGAGAACATGCCGTAGAGCTGAGCGTCAATGGAGGAAGACTAAACTTACTATCCACCATGAAATATTAAAAGTCAAAATAACAGAATACAATAACACTGTCCGTCTTGAGAGCTGCTATTTCTCAAGATTATAAATAACAATGCTAGTAATCCCAGAGTCTTATTTTCTACAATTGATCGCCTACTAAACCCAGGTAGCTCAAAGGAATGCCTCCTAAGTGCTTCCAGTGAAACCTGTGAGGCTGTCGCTGTATTTTCAATCAAAAATTAATGATATTAGAAATAACATAGTATATCCCCCCAACACTAAGGATCCTCCTAAACCCCAGCATCCTGTTATAAACAAATTAAACTCTTTCACTAGGATAGATTTACCTGATTTACAAAAATAATCTCTCAATTAAAACCCTCCACCTGTCCTTGACCCATACCAACAAGGTTTTTCAAAGAAGTATCAGGCGTGCTAATTGATAATGTTCTGACATAGTAAATTGTCATTAGATACTGGGGTCTTCCCAGACTGTCTTAAGACTGCTGTAGTTAAACCCCTACTTAAGAAACATAATCTTGACCCTCGCTCTTGAAAATTTTAGACCCATCTCTAACCTGCCTTCTTAAGTAAAGTTCTGAGAAGGCAGTCATTATGCAGTTAAATGACCACCTAAATAAACATGCTATTCTTGATAAATTTCAGTCGGGTTTTAGAACAAATCACAGCACAGAAACTGCACTCGTTAAAGTAGTAAATGACTTTGCGGTAAATGCAGACAGAGGCCATTTATCTGTTCTCATCCTCTTAGATCTGAGTGCTGCATTTGACACCATTGATCACAACATTCTTAGAAATCGCCTTAGTCAATGGGTGGGCCTCTCTGGCAGTGTCTTAAATTGGTTTGAATCCTACCTGACAGGGAGAAAATTTTTGTTAGTTGTGGGAATTACAACTCAAGACACATGATATCCATATGGTGTTCCACAAGGCTCTATCCTGGGTCCGCTGTTATTCTCAATCTACATGCTTCCGTTAGGTCAGATTATCTCAGGGCACAACCACAGCTATGCTGATGACACACAGCTGTACTTATCAATAGCACCTGATGACCCGATTCTATTGATTCACTAACACAATGTCTGACTGTATCTCAGAATGGATGAATAGTAATTTTCTCAAGTTAAATAAAGAGAAAACTGAAATTTAGTGATCAGCAATAATGGATACAATGAGGCTATTAGAAATAAACTGGATACATTAGGATTAAAAGTCAAGACGGAGGTAAAAAGCTTAGGGGTGATTGTTGACTGTAATCTGAATTTTAAATCACATATTAATCAGATCATTAGGACAGCATTTTTCACTTAAGAAACATAAGTAAAGTTAGACCTCTTATATCACTGAAAGATGCTGAGAAATTAGTTCACGCTTTGTTTTCAGTCGACTAGATTACTGTAACGCACTCCTCTCAGGACTACCCAAAAAAGACATAAATCGTTTGCAACTAGTGCAGAATGCAGCTGCTAGAATCCTAACTAGGAAAAGAAAATCAGAACACATTTCTCCAGTTTTGATGTCACTACACTGGTTACCTGTGTCATTCAGGATTGACTTTAAAATTCTGCTTATGGTTTATAAAGCCTTAAATAATCTCGCCCCATCTTATATATCGGAATGTCTGACACCTTATATTCCAAATCGTAACCTCAGATCCTCAAATGAGTGTCTCCTTAGAATTCCAAGAACAAAACTTAAAAGAAGTGGTGAGGCGGCCTTCTGCTGCTATGCACCTAAAATCTGGAATAGCCTGCCAATAGGAATTCGCCAGGCTGATACAGTAGAGCACTTTAAAACACTGCTGAAAACACATTACTTTAACATGGCCTTTTATAACTTCAATTTAACTTAATCCTGATACTCTGTATGTTCAATTCATCATAATAACTATTCATGGTGGCTCTAAAATCGGTACTGACCCCTACTCTCTTTTCTGTTTCTTTTTCCGGTTTCTTTGTGGTGGTGGCCTGCGCCACCTCCACCTACTCAAAGCTTCATGATGCTCCAACAATGATGGATGGATTAAAAGGCAGAAGTCTACGTGACCATCATCATCAAGCCCTTCCGTGAGAACCCTAAATCCAAAGAGGACTGTTTCATTGATGTTAGGTAGAATTCCCAGAGGGGACTGGGCGGTCTCATGGTCTGGAATCCCTACCGATTTTTTTTTTCTCCAGCCGTCTGGAGTTTTTTGTTTTTCTGTCCCCTGGCCATTGAACCTTACTCTTATTCATGTTAATGTTGATTTATTTTTTTTTTATTGTGTCTTTTATTTTTCTATTCTTTATTATGTAAAGCACTTTGAGCTACTGTTTGTATGAAAATGTGCTATATAAATAAATGTTGTTAAAATACTGCTTATGGTTTACAAAGCCTTAAATAATCTGCTCCTTCCTATATTTCAGAATGCCTCTCACCTTTCACTCCAAATCATAACCTTAGATCTTTAAATGAGTGTCTGCTTAGAATTCCAAGAGCTAAACTTAAGTGGTGAGGTGGCCTTCTGCTGTTATGCACCTAAAATCTGGAATAGCTGACTGATGGAAATTTGCTAGGCTAATAACACTTAAAAAAAAACTGCTAAAACCCCATTATTTTAATATGACATTCTTATAGTTTTATTTTAATATAACCCTGATATTCTGTATATGCATTGAATTATCATTTTTATTATATCTCCTCAATCCATACTAACCCCTACTATTCTCTGCTGTTCTTTTTCCAGTTTTCTGAGGTGGCGATCTACTCCACCACCTGATCAGGGCACCATGCAGTCCCTAAATTGATGGATTGAAGGCCAGATGTCCACATGACCATCGTCATCTAACTCTTCCACGTGAAGCCTGAAAACAATGAGGACCGATTGAGATCATTTATGTTAGGTAGAATGCCCAGTGAGGGTTGGGTGGTCTCGGAACCCCTGCTGATTTTGTTTTTTTTTTTTTTCCCTCCAGCCCCCTGGAGTTTTTGTATTTGTTTTTTCTGTCCTCGCTGGCCATCGGACCTTACTTTATTCTTTGTTACTTAGTATTGCCTAATCTTATTTTTATATTTTTCTTTCTTCATCTTGTAAAGCACTTTGAGCTCCATCATTTGTATGAAAATGTGCTATAGAAACAAATGTTGTTGTTCTTTTTAAGCCTGCATATGCTGGGTTCATGTCCAAGTGTGTCTTAATGGCGTTTTCATTAGAGAGCCACTATTCACCCAGCGCTCTGGCACTCTTAATATTAACTCTGAATTTTACTTTCAGTGTCCCAGTTAAAGATGTGTCCAGTGGAACTTGTATGTGTGTAAATCAGAGATCATGGGTCTTACCTTCCGATGGCATTGCGATGTTACTGTATACGTGTTGCGAGTCTTTTGGAGGTTTGTCCCACGTATACCGCTGGGCATGCACTGCAAGGAATGCTGTGAACTGTGTTTCTCTTGTCTCTGCTAGCAAGCTATGAATATTCTGTAAAATGAAACAGAATTATTTGAAAAATCAAGTGGCTTTATTGTCATACCATCCGTACACTGTATTGCAGCATATGGGATCACTGTGTAACAGGCACAAACCCAGGATAAGTGCAAGATAAGTAAAGAACTATACTAATTTATAATAGAAAATTAAATAAATAGCTATCAAATAAATAAATATTAACAACAAATCATAAAAACAATTGTAACCTCAAATGTGCTGCATATACAGTAAATAATCTGCTAGTAATCAATAAATAAAAGCCTGAATTAGCGTAAGCTGCCATAATTAGGGTGCTCACAAGAAATGTAATGATTTACTTCATCAGGTTGTAGTTCATAATAAACAGGAATAGATGTGTCAAATTCAGGAAATATTAAAATGTGTGCTTCAATTGAAACGTTTAAAATCTAAATATGTTCAATTGTAATAGAAATGTATGCTTTTTCCCCCTCTTATAGAGGTCCAATAAGGGCTAAACCTCTAGTAGAGGATCGAAACTAACCTCACATTCGTAAACAGTCCCTGAAATAGTCCAAAACGATACCCCACATGCTTAAGTTTATCATTTTTTTTATCTTTTGGCAGTAGCTCTTAGAGGGCTAGGACCACCTGTAAAAAAATCAAATTATTGATAATATGATCATTTTCATGCTCAGCAACATTAAAATAGCATAAAACAACACTCCACAATAGCTGTTGTCACACACGTGCGCTTGGTAAGCAGTCGATGGGTTCAAATCAGGGGTTTGTGCCGAATATTAATGCCTCTTCTCTTTCTACAGACCTTCTGAAGAAAAGACCAACTAAACATATCACTTCCACCCACTCCTGACCTTACTCCCGAACCTCCTTGAGGACATCACTACCAGCAACCAGAGAGGACATCATGCCACTTCCTTTTCCTGTAAACACGCCCTTCCTGTCTCCCCGCTATAAAAGCCTGCCATTTTCCCTTTCTGTCAGTCCCAGTTTGGAACTCCAACAGTCTAAATTGACTACTCATTCTTCAATAAAATATACAGAGTGGAACCCCAAATCTTGTCACTTGTCCTGTGTTCTCTTATACTATATTACTAAGTTTTGTGAAATGGACTAACTTTAATACCTTCTATCCCTTAGACGTGTGAACTCCAAGATTCGATTGATGTGGCATGCACAACTTCCAGTCCTTCTGATCATTTTTAGTTAACACACCTCTTGGTTTACTTTTATCACAAGAGTGTAATTCTCTGTACCAAAATATGGTCCTAAAATGGCCTAAAGATGAGGGTTTTCACATCTAATGGGTTAAAAATAGTCGGGGGTCATGAAAATGTTAACATTTTGCATAACTAGACATCCAGACAAGTCAAACGATATACCAATACAGTATGTGGGGGTTTTCTCATACTGTTGAACAGGAAGCATTGGACAAAAAAAAAAAACTGAAGTGGCTCCAAAGCATTCAGAAGTAATTCTTATGAATGTAACAACAACAAACGCATAATAAAAACAGTAATAATAAATGTACTACATAGAAATAAACTACAGGGAGCAGATCTGAGTGGACAGGGGCAGCACAGATTTCGGAGAGCCAAAGGGTAGAAGCTGTTGCAGAATCTGGTAGAACTAGTTTGGATACTAAGGTACCTTCTGCCAGATCTGAGATAAAGAGACTTTGAGAAGGGTGGGATCGGACCTCCACAATGCTGTAAGCTTTGCAGATGCAGCACTTAACGATGTATTTAAACGGAAGGTAGAGAAGTCCCAATGATCTTTTCTGCTGTGTATGCACCATCTGTATCCTTGGGCCCAGAGACACTGCATCTCCCAAACCAGACCGTGATGCAGCTGGTCTGAACACTCTTGATAGTGCCCTTGTAGAATGAGCAGAAAAAGCCACCTTCAGGTCTCTTCACAGATGTTCTATGGGGTTTAAGTATGGGCTGTGCCTTGCCACTCGATGACACTCAGAGAGACTTGTCCCAAAGCCAATTTAGTATTGTCTTGGCTGTATGTTTTGCTGAAAGGTGAACCATCACACCAGTCTGAGGTTGAGTGCATTCTGGAGCAGATTTTCTTCAAGGACCTACTTGAAGGCTGCAGTCATCCTTCTGTCAGATTCTCAAGGCGGACTTCACAGCACTAATCAAAGCCATGAAGGAGAAGACCCCGTCTAAGAATCTTCATCTCGGTCTCTTACCTCTCGTTAGAAGATCAAACGAGTATTACAGTCGTCTGCTGGGATTAAACACCTGGCTGAAAGGCTTCTGCGAGAATCAAAACATCAGGTTCATAGACAACTGGGACCTCTTCTGGGAAAGGCTGCATTTCTTCAAGCGGGAAGGTCTGCATCCAAATAGATTTATTAATCCAAATAGTCCATTATAAAAAAATGTAATTCTTTCACCAGGATAGGATTTATATAAAATAATTTCTCAACTGAGATCCTCCACCTGCATCCTTGACCCACTCCCAACAAATTTTTTCAAAGTAGTATCGGGTGTGCTAATTGAGTGCCGCATTTGATACCATTGATCACAATATTCTTAGAAATCACCTTAGTCAGTGGTTGGGCCTCTCTGGCAGTGTCAACCAATTCAAATTGGTTTGAATCCTATCTGGCAGGTAGAAAATTGTTAGTTGTGGTAATTATACTTCAAAGACACATGATATTCTATATGGTGTTCCACAAGGCTCTATCCTGGGTCCGCCTGCTCTTTTCGATCTACATGCTTCCGTTAGGTCAGATTATCTCAGGGTATAACGTGAACTACCATAGCTATGCTGATGACGCGCAACTGTATTTATCAGTAGCACCTAATGACACCGACTCTGTTGTTTCACTAACACAATGTCTTACTTCTGTTTGAGTGGATGAGTAGTAATTTTCTCAAGCTAAATAAAGAAAAAACTGAAATTTTAGTGATTGGCAATAATGGATATAATGAGGTCATTAGAAATAAACTTGATGCCTTAGGACTAAAAGTCAAGATGGAGGTAAAGAATTTAGGGGTAACTGTTGACTGTGACCTGAATTTTAAATTGCATATTAATCAGATCACTAGAACAGCATTTTTTCCACTTAAGAAATATAGCAAAAGTTAGATTTCTTATATCAATGAAAGATGCTGAGAAATGAGTTCACATTTTTGTTTTCAGTCGACTAGATTACTGTAATGCACTCCTCTCAGGACTACCCAAAAAAGACAAATTGACTGCAACTAGTGCAGGATGCAGTTGCTAGAATCCTAACTAGGAAAAGAAAATCTGAGCACATTTCTCCAGTTTTGACAACACTACACTGGTTACCCTTGTCATTCAGAATTGACTTTAAAATACTGCTTATGTTTTACAAAGCCTTAAATAATCGCGCTCCATCTTATATATCGGAATGTCTGACACCTTATATTCCAAATCGTAACCTTAGATCTAAAAATGAGTGTCTGCTTAGAATTCTAAGAGCTAAACTTAAAAGTGGTGAGGCGGCCTTCTGCTGTTATGCACCTAAAATCCGGAATAGCCTGCCAATAGGAATTCACCAGACTGATACGGTGGAGCACTTTAAAAAAAACTGCTAAAAACACATTACTTTAACATAGCTTTCTCATAACTTCATTTTAATTTAATCCTGATACTCTGTATATTCAATTAATTATCATTACTATTCATGGTGGCTCCAAAATCCGTACTAACCCCTACTCTCTCTTCTGTTCTTTTTCCGGTTTCTGTGGTGGCGACCTGCGCTACCACCACCTAATCAAAGCACTACGATATCCCTACATTGATGGATTAAAGGCCAGAAGTCCATGTGACCGTCATCATCAAGTCCTTCCATGAGAACCTTGAATACCATGAGGACTGATCATTTATGTCAGGTAGAATGCCTGAAAAGCACTTTGAGCTACATTTGTAGGAAAATGTGCTATATAAATAAATGTTGTTGTTGTCAACTCTGACCAGACTTCCAGTCCCTGCCACTGAGAAGCACCAGCCTTACCCAACGCTGTGTTTCGCTGTAGGGATGGCATAAGGCAGCTGATAAGCATTTACTGTGCTTGGGGTTCTGCTCAAAGAGTTCAATTTTTGTCTCAACAGACCAGATAATTTTTCCTCACGCTTCTCAGAGTCCTCTAAATGCCGTCTGGCAAACCCCAAGTGGGAGTTAGCCACTCTACCATAAACGCATGATTGATGGAGCGCCGCTGAGATGACAAGTATTCCCATCTCAGCAGAGGACTTCTGAAGTTCTTTTGGAGTGATCATTGGGTTCTTGTTCATATCCCTGACCAAAATCCCCCTTGCCTGGTTACTCACTTTGACCATAAGACCAACTAAAGGAAGTGATCCCACACTTGTGGCCACTGTGCTCCTGGGAACACTCAACAATTTACAAGTGGTTTTATAGAAACTTCTATAGGGAGGGGAGAGGACGCAGGCACTGGCTGTTCACTGCTTCTTTATGCTATATTCAATATTTAAGTATTTGTATTACTTGAATGCTGTTTAATAGTAGCTGTTTTCTGGATATTATAGATATATTATATTATACATATATTATATATATTAAAGCCCAACACCTATGTTAGGATGCTCTTCATTGACTACAGATCTGCATTTAATACCATCATACCTAACCAGCTGATCAAAAAACTCTATGCACTAGGACTTGCTCCATCCGTGCAATTGGTTACTGGATTTTCTTACCAACCGCCCCCAGTCTGTCAGGATGGGCAAACACACATCCTCCACCCTTACCCTGAGCACTAGTGTGCCGCAAGGATGTGTACTAAGACCCCTTCTCTATGCACTCTTCACCCATGACTGCCAACCCATCCACCAATCAAACATTACTGTTAAATTTGCAGATGATACAACTGTCATTGGGCTTGTAACAGACTACAATGAAGCTGCATATAGGGAAGAGGTTCAGAATCTGACAGCATGGCGCAACACCAACAACCTGGTCTTAAGTACCAAAAAGACCAAAGTAGCTATTCTGGCCTTTAGGACCATTAAAAAGACCAATCACAGTCTGATAACAATCAATGCAGATGCTGTGGAGAGAGTTTCCAGCTTTAAGTTTATAGCAGTCACCATCTCGGAGGACTTGTCCTGGGCTAACAACTTGGCTATAATAGGCAAAGCACAACAACGCCTCGATTTTCTCGCTGCTGGTTAATTTCTATAGATGCACTATAGAGAGCATCTTAACTGCATGATGGCCTGCAGGTACAACAGCTGTACCAAGGCTGCTAAAGAAGACCTGCAGCGGGTCGTAAAAACAGCAGAGGCCATTATTGGGACTGAACTGCCATCACTTGAACTCTTGTATAAGACTCGCTGTGTGAGAAGGGCAAAAAACATTCAAGGACAAAACTCTTCCTGGAAGTTCTTTGTTTGAGCTCCTTCCATCAGGCAGACGCTTGCGGTCAATCCATGTACGCACAAACAGATTAAAAAATAGCCTTTTCCCCATCTGCCATAAACTTTCTAAACTCTGAATCTCCTCAGTCTGAGATCATTTTTAATTGAACATGTGCAATAAGCTATATTGGTAATGTGCAATATACTAATGTAATACAGTATAATATGTAATGTACTATTCATTAACAGGTGCAACAACAATTTATGCTGCTGTACTTTGAGTAATAATAATTTTCTCTGGTTACTTGATCACTTAACACTGTATACGACATATTTGGAATTATCTGACTTTTCTTTAAATGCCCCTTAGGGCTGTCACAAAAAGTAATTTCGTTGTGTTACACAATGACAATAAAATGCTTGAACTTGAACTTTAGCATCTAGCAACTGTAATTTGCTGTTAATGCCTTACAGCATTCAATATCGTTGCTTTTAGAAGAAATCCTGCCTGCGGCAGTTGTTAGGCCGACTTGCGTTGTGTCATCTGCGCTAGCCTGCTATCAGTCTCCAGCTGACTGATACCACTTGAGTTTTCTGTGTATGGCATTTGGAATTTCTTGCGGAATACCTTTTAATGTTGTCAACTGAACTAAGTCTTCTGGAGTCAATTGCAAACTGCCCACATTTCATCCGCCAGTGTTCTGCCCACTATTACATTTCCTGGATGTCGGCTCTTTCGTTGTGGATCTTGTCTTACTTCTGGAGTTCTGCTGTCCAACTGAGCACATAAGGACTATGGCCGACTATTCACATGAGGATCATATCTCCTCCGCTCACCGGCATGCTTCGGTATCTGCCATCGCAACTGTTGGAGCTCAACAACCATAGCCTTCATTTAGACATCACAGTCATCAAACAACCTGGACACCATCGTCGCCCTCGCTGCATCCTTAGGGGGTCTCGTCGGCGGTTTGTTTACATCAAGACCGAGAGCTCCATTCCATCCTTGTGGTCAGCAGCAACTCGCTCCATCACAACCCGAACATGTCATCCGAGAACCATCACCACGGAGACTAAAAACACTGCCAGGCGAGACGGAAAGCCTGGAGTGGGTTTCAGCTTTTTGTCCTCTGGTTAAAAGCAACACCTCGCTAAACATCAAAGCTGAACTTTTTAATGTTCAGTCCCTGACAAATAAAGCCGGTCTTCTTTATAATCACATTGTAGACAGGGGGATTGACATTATTTGTTTGACTGAGACCTGGCATAAATCTGAGGTATACTTTTAAACGAGTCCTACCCTCCTGGGTACACTTACCTCGAAAAGGCCCGCAGCTCTGGACATGGCGGTGGTCTGGCTGTAATCCATCGTATAGGTTTGCAATTATCACTTCTCCCCCTTCCTAAATTCTCAACTTTTGAATGCCTGGCAATTAATTGCAAATATCCACTTTTTATCACAATACTTCTTATTTACCGACCACCAAAACACCACCCTGATTTCATTATGGAAATGAATGAGCTGCTCTCATCTTTCTGTACAACATCATCAAACGTATGGATTCTTGGAGATCTGAACATTCATGTGGACACATCCTCTAATTATTCTGCTGCCCAGCTCCTGGACTGCTTAAATCTGTGGCAACGTGTCGAGGTCCCCACTCACAACAAGGGCCATACTCTCGATTTAGTCATTACTGACTCAGTCCTCATCTCTGACCTCCAAATACTTGATGTGGGTGTTTATGATCACAAAATTGTTTCAATGGATTTACCCACATTTTCACTGTACTCTAAACTACAGCGCTACATCCGCTTCAGGAGCCTGAAAAAAAATCAAAAAAAATCGACTGATTTAAATGCCGACATTAAGAACTTCTCTATTGCTCCAGACCTTTCTACTGTCAATGAATTGGTCTATTATTACAACAATGGGCTTTAGAACATCCTTGAGATCCATGCCCCAGTTAAATCACGAGTGGTCTCTTCTGTTAAAATCTGCCCCGTGGTTTACAAGTGAGCTTCGACAGATGAAAGCAGCTGGGTGAGCCCTCGAGCGGCGTTTTGTTGCAACCAGTTTCACGGTCCACAAATTAGCCTATCGGGAACACCAAAAAAAAACTACTCCAGAGCACTGACCACTGCCAGATCTCAATACTATTCAAATATAAATCAACAACAGTCCTGGAAACTCCAAACAACTTTTTTCCGTGATAAATCATTTACTCAATCCTCATACCTACACCTGTAATAATTTCACAGAGGAGCAGTGCAGTAATTTTATTGAATATTTCACCTCTAAGGTGGACATCATCCGCTCCTCATTGTCTGTCTCCAGCCCTCCATCGCCGGATGTTTCTACATCAAAGGCCAATGGACAGCCTTTCCCAGTTCCTCTATACCACAGTTAAAGAAGTTGAGGGCATCATACAGAGGATGAGGCCTTCAAGGTGTTCATTGGACCCTTTTCCTGCTCCTCTGGTAAAAGCTAATGTATCAGATATAAGCCCTCTAATTGCCAATATCATTAATCACTCTCTCCAGAGCAGCTTAGTCCCGCTGGCCTTGAAAACCGCAAAAATTAGACCTAATTTTAAAAAATCCTCCTTTTGTCCTGAAGTGATAGCAAATTATCGTCCGATCTCCAACCTTCAATTTTTGTCTAAGGTTTTAGAAGAGGTTATTTTGGTCCAGCTTCAGGATCGCCTCAAAAAAATTCAATCTGTTTGAAAAATGTCAATCTGGTTTCCAAACTTCTCACAGTACAGAGACAGCCCTGGTCAGAGTCACCAATGGCCTCCTGATAGCAGCTGACCAGGGCTCTCCATCACTCCTTATCCTCCTGGACCTCACAGTTGCATTTGATACAGTAGGCCATAATATTCTCCTCCATCATCTTCACTATAGAATTGGACTTTCTGGCACTGCTCTGGAGTGGTTCGAGTCCTATCTCACAGATAGGGCCAAGTATGTGGCCTTGGGGGATGCTAAATCTCGTAGCCACACTGTCACCTGTGGGGTCCCACAAGGATCAGTCCTTGGGCTGACCCTTTTTAATATCTATATACTATCCCTGGGTCACATCATCCGCCGGCATGGAGTTTCATTCTCTGTGCAAGACTGGATTGGACTTCTTTTACACTTCCATCAACTCTTTCCTCCTGCATGGAGGAGATTGAGATTTGGATGTCCAAGAACTTTTACGCTGAACAGCACCAAAACTGAAGCTCTTTTAATTGGCACCCTTCCTCCCCAACTTTGTTCCCCTGTAAATTGTATTTCCTTTTCTGACCGTACCATTGCCCTCTCGCCTTATGTTAAAAATCTGGGTGTTGTTAGACTCCCATCTGTCATTTGATACACATGTCCATCACCAATGTAAAATAGCATTCCTTCATCTCTGACATATAGCCAAACTCCGTCCCTGCCTCTCCTTCTGTCATGCTGAAAAGCTGGCTCATGTCTTTGTCTCCTCCAGGCTGGACTATTGTAATGCACTCCTCATCGGGATCCCCAGCAAGAGCCTTCAAAAGCTCAAACAAATTCAAAATAGTGCCGCAAGGATCCTGATGCGGGTGCAGAAATATGAACGCATTTCACCAATCCTTCGGTCACTTCATTGGCTCCCTATTCACCTCCGTATTGAATACAAACTCTGTCTGCTTACTCAGTGTATCCATGGAAATGCTCCACAATATCTTAAGGATCTCCTTATACTACAATCCACGACAAGAAACCTCCGCTTTGCAAATACCCACCGCCTTCACCCCCCTGTCACCAAACTTTGAACAATGGGTGACCGAGCCTTTGCGGTGGCTGCTCCACGGCTCTGGAATGGCCTACCAGAGAGCCTGAGAACACAGCAGATTGTGGGCGGTTTTAAAAACAGCTAAAGACTTTTATATTTAGTAAAGCATATTAACGGGGCGGCACGGTGGCAGAGTGAGTAGTGCTGCTGCCTCGCAGTTAGGAGACCCGCTTCCCAGGTCCTCCCTGTGTGGAGTTTGCATGTTCTCCCCGTGTCTGTGTGAGTTTCTTCCGGGTACTCCGGTTTCCTCCCACAGTCTAAAGACATGCAGGGCAGGTGCACTGGCAATCCTGGATTGTCCCTTGTGTGTGCTTGGAGAGTGTGTGTGTGTGTGGTGTGTGCGCACCCTGCGGTTTGTTTCCAGCCTTGCGCCCTGTGTTGGCTGGGATTGTTTCCAGCAGACCTTCGTGACCTTGTAGTTAGGATATAGTGGGTTGGATAATGGATGGATGGATGAAGGCATATTAACAAGAATGCTACTAATTATTGTTGTTTTATCTCTGTTTTTATATCTTGCTTTGCCTTTGTTTAAACTTTATGTAGGACTTTGAGATTTACTACTAATGTAAAGTTCCCTATAAACAAAATGCATTATTATTATTATTAATATTATAATTATAATAACTTCTGATCTGTGCCTCACCACAATTTGATTACAGAGGTCTACAGAGATTCCTCCCACAGTCCAAAGAAATGCAGGTTAGGTGCATTGGCGATCCTAAATTGTCCCTAATGTGTGCTTGGCGTGTGAGTGTGTGTGTGCCCTGCGGTGGGCTGGCACCCTGCCTGGGGTTTGTTTTCTGCCTTGTGCCCTGTGTTGGCTGGGATAGGCTTTAAACTTTATGTAGCACTTTGAGATTTACTACTAATGTAAAGTGCCCTATAAATAAAATGCATTATTAATTATTATTATTATTATTATTATACCACAATTTGATCACAGAGGTCTACAGAGAGTTGCTCGGTCTTTATGGCTTAGTTTTTGTCTCTGAAAATGCAGTGTGAATTGTGCAACCTTCTTTGTAGAGATTCCTTTTTCCCGTCAGTGGACTCCAATCAAGTTCAAGGCACATCTCATGGAGAGTTAAAGCAAACAGGACACTCCTGAGCACAATCTGGAGTACAACATCAAAGCGTCTGAATACTCCTATGGATACAAGATTTCAGTTTTTGATGTTTAATAAATTTGCAACCTTTTCTTCAAACATGTTGTTTTTGTCATTATGGGTTTTTAAGCTTAGATAGATGAGCAAAATGGAATATTTACCTTGATTAAATTAAATATGCAACACAATAAAGTGTAGAAAGGGAAAGGCTCTGAATAATTTGTAAATCTACTGTATATCTTTTCAGAATAAATTCATTCAGTTCTGAAACAGAAAGTGTTGAGTAAAATATTTTGGACCGATTGAACTATTTGAATACACCAATACAGTAAAAAAAGCCGCATTATCTGTTGGCAGTATTTGTGTTGTTATTCACTCGCTGGGACACATTGTGACATCAAAAACTGCACATGAGTTGCCAGGAAAATTGTTATCTTGGCAAACTGTGACAATTTCTTTTGCTTGACAAATGTTTCAAACCGATTCCATAAAAAAAAAAAAATTATATCATGGATGGGGCAGCCAAAAAAGATATGATAATTTGTTATAAATCACTTTTAGTTCTTGAACATTTAAATAAACCTGACAAGGAAATAGTAGCACAGATGTTTGGCACTAAACTTTTGCTCGGTGACAAAATAAATGTAATTTGGTTTACCGTGTTCTCTTCAGAGAGCCTACAAAAGTTCAGTATACAATTTAAGATGAAGTCAATATTAAGTTTTTTTAGTCACACTAACTACTGTATATCTTATCACACGCGAGGACGGCTACACAGCTGAAATGTCGTGTCTCTCTCGGCGGCCCTTTCCGCGTATTTTTTTCTTTTAGTATTGATGTGCCTCTGTTGCCTCTCAACCAAAAAAAAAAACAGGAATGAAATGTATTTAGTGAAATGAATGCATGTTTGTTTCGTTTATGTAAATCAACGATTCAAACTTTAAATGCTGCTGATATTCTTTCAGAGGCACACATTGTTATTTTTTTCACAATTTAATTCTAATGCATCCGCGGCCAGAGTATTTTAACTAAATGCCAATAGAAGACGTAGCCAAAATTCAAACTAGTCCAACAATATGACATTCCACATATTGATCTGCAATGGGATTTGAAGAAACGCGGATTCCAGTAATTCTGTCTAAATGAAGAACGCAGCCACCATTTCAGAGTGCTGCACTTAGTAAAAAGTTTAAATGTGAAATATGGAAACTTGCTTTTTTTTTCTCCACCATTACAGATTTGTAAGCAGCCAGTCTCAGCCGTATCCATCACAATGCTGGATGGGATGTTGAGTACATTAATGCCACAACAATGGTACACTTGAAAATAATCTTCAGAACTGTTCTTTGTTTAGATCTCAGAAAAATGGCCTTGTCACTCTAGTACATCAGTGCACAAAGCTAGATTTATAATGGCTCTGACAAAATAACACAACAAAAGAAATACTAACATAATAAAAACCAAAACACCATCCACCTTAATAAAAAGGATAAGCATCTGTGTGTCCATCCAGATACTATAATGCGGTCATTCCAACAAATGAAGCATCAAATACATTAACATTGCTTCTACGAATCCCATACCCAATGGCATGTAACAGTGACATTATCTATGGCATTTTTCATTCCAAATGATGCACCATAAATATTTACAGCAGTAAATTGTATTAAGTATATCATTTCAACTGCCTTGTGCCCTGTGTTGGCTGGGATTGGGTCCAGCAGACCCCCCGTGACCCTGTGTTCGGATTCAGCAGGTTGGAGAATGGATGGATATCATTTCAACAGATGGAGTATCCCAAATATTAACACTGCTTCTACGAATTCCATACCAAATGGCTTGTAACAGAGATATATGTATTGCCTTTTTCATTCCAACAGATGGCACATCACAAACATTTTTAGCAATGCATTTTATTATTTCATAATTTTGTGATACACCATTTGCTTGGATGACAACTGCAGAGTATTTTATTAGTACATTCATTACACAATACAGTCCATTAGATGGTGCATTGCAAACTTTAATGCTGAGGTCTTTGATAAATACTTAACATTTCAGTCTGTCTTAAAAGGGTAGCACAGCTGGTGTTTAGATATTCCATACTGAAGGGGTTTCACTACCTCCCTAATTTTCCCAAGGAGTTATCTATATAGTGTCACACACGTGCTCTTGGGAAGTAGTCAAAGGGTTCAAATCAAGGCACTGAGATGCAAGACTAGGGGTTGGCACCGAGTATTAAAGCCTCTTCTCCTCTTCCTATAGAACTTCTGAGGAAAAGACCACCTGAAGCAGTCAGTTCTGCCCGATCCTGACCTCTCCTGGCACCTGCTGATGACATCACTACCGGCACCCACAGATGAACTCACTCCACTTCCTTCCTGCAAACACGCCCTTCCTCTTCCTCTGTTTTTCCCCGTTCCAGTCAGTCACAGCTTTTGCAATTCCCTATTAGTCAATAAGATTACACTTCGTCTGCAAAATATACTGTACAGGGTTGATCCCCAACTCTTTTTGATTTGTCCTGTGCTTTACTTACAATAGCTTTGACTGTGCCCCTTCAGGGTAAACTACTTTATATTAATCAAACAATTATCCTAAATAATTGAATTCCCCATCAACACTTAACAACTAATACAGTTTTATTGTACTTGTATGCCTAATATGCCAATAGGGACTCTGCTCTTTTGGGTCCCTGAGCAAGGCCCTTAACCTGCAATTGCGGAGCGCTTTGAGTAGTGAGAAAAGCGCTATATAAGTGCAAAAAATTATTATTATTAATATAACTATTGTAACAATTTAGAATTACAAATAAAGAAAGCTGCAAAGGTCTGCAATTCGGTTAATTCTTTTTTTTTTTTCATATAATACTACCGTCCATAATTTTTCTTTGATTTACCCCTCTGCTCTACAGTTTAAAATTACAAATCAAGCAATTCAGATGCGATTACAGAGCACATTACAGACTTTCATTTACGGGTATTTGCAGACATTTCAGTCCCACCCGCAATTTTACATAACTAGCTGCGCAACCCATCTAAGATGGACTGAAATTTAATTAATCAGTGTGGACCTCAGCATTAATGTTTGCCATGGACCATCTATTGGAATGTATCTTGTAAGGTCTGTGATGTGCCATCTGTTGGAATGACAAACACACAGGTACACAGATACCTGTCCTTTTAAGGTGGATGCCGAAAACTCTTAAACCCATTTAATTAACTTCAGAATTGTGGGCAGCCTATGTAGAATGTAGGACTCAACAGGCAACCAGCAGCCACTTCCACACACAGCCAAACTCAGACCCCAATTTAAAAAAAAAAAAAAAAGAAAATAATTTGATGTAAAACTTTTGTGCCAGGATGACTAGAATCCCAGATTATGATGCTGATGTATTTTAATACAAAAAGAAGAAAAGGGACTTTAAGACTTATGCTTGCCAGAATGATCAGGACTCCATAGATACAGCAAATACCCTTACTAAAGGGCTTGACCAGGTATGGGTGATGCAGTGGTTAGCAATGCTGGCTCACAAATTCAGGAAACAGTTGAAATCCCAGGCCTGGCCACTGTCTGCGTAGAATGTTTTTCCCAGTAGCTTGGTTCTTATCCCACACTGCAAAAATGTACAGAACAGAATAACTGGCAGCTCTAAATTGGCCTGGCATGTGACGTAGTGTGCCATCTGATGGACAAGGCACCTGGGACTATCATAAAAAGTGGTAGTGAAAATCATCAGTATATAGTATTAGCATTTCGCTGTCATTTGTGCTTTAAAATCACGTACTGTAGATCTTCTAGACAGTAAGTATCTACATTTTACTAAATATTGTTACAGTACATAATTTGTATGTGACAAATAAAATTTGATTTGACATAGGACAGCATATCCCGAGATTTTCCCTGTAGATCCAGTATATGCTACTGTTTTCTTCTAATTCTTGATCACTTTTAATACCTGCTACACTAGTCCTTGATGCCTCAGGCCACAAGTTCATCAAAGGCTTTCCTCACTCATATTGAGTGCCAGTCTAGAGTTGCCAATCACCATAACACACAAGTCTTGGGTGTATAAGATGAAAATCAGATTACTGAAGAAAACTCACGCAGGCATAGAGGGAATGAGCCTTCTACACACAGACAGCTGACCAGGCTGGGATGCAAACCTAATCTACACCATCACAGTACTACAGGAGGATTTCCTTGTCCTTTATTTCAGTTCTGTTTTCAATAATTCTAGCAGAGTGCCTTCCCCAGTAGACCCTTACAACCAGAAAACAAGATAATCTCCTTTAATTCAAATGAGGTATACAGTGGTGTAAAAAACCATTTGCCCCCTTCCTGATTTCTTATTCTTTTGCATGTTTGTCACACAAAATGTTTCTGATCATCAAACACATTTAACCATTAGTGAAATATAACACAAGTAAACACAAAATGCAGTTTTTAAACTATGGTTTTTATTATTATTTAGGGAGAAAAAAAAATCCAAACCTACATGGCCCTGTGTGAAAAAGTAATTGCCCCCTGAACCTAATAACTGGTTGGGCCACCCTTAGCAGCAATAACTGCAATCAAGTGTTTGCGATAACTTGCAATGAGTTTTTTACAGCGCTCTGGAGGAATTTTGGCCCACTCATCTTTGCAGAATTGTTGTAATTCCGCTTTATTTGAGGGTTTTCTAGCATGAACCGCCTTTTTAAGGTCATGCCATAGCATCTCAATTGGATTCAGGTCAGGACTTTGACTAGGCCACTCCAAAGTCTTCATTTTGTTTTTCTTCAGCCATTCAGAGGTGGATTTGCTGGTGTGTTTTGGGTCATTGTCCTGTTGCAGCACCCAAGATCGCTTCAGCTTGAGTTGACGAACAGATGGCGGACATTCTCCTTCAGGATTTTTGGTAGACAGTAGAATTCATGGTTCCATCTATCACAGCAAGCCTTCCAGGTCCTGAAGCAGCAAAACAACCCCAGACCATCACACTGCCACCACCATATTTTACTGTTGGTATGATGTTCTTTTTCTGAAATGCTGTGTTCCTTTTACGCCAGATGTAACGGGACATTTGCCTTCCAAAATGTTCAACTTTTGTCTCATCAGTCCACAAGGTATTTTCCCAAAAGTCTTGGCAATCATTGAGATGTTTCTTAGCAAAATTGAGACGAGCCCTAATGTTCTTTTTGCTTAACAGTGGTTTGCGTCTTGGAAATCTGCCATGCAGGCCGTTTTTGCCCAGTCTCTTTATGGTGGAGTTGTGAACACTGACCTTAATTGAGGCAAGTGAGGCCTGCAGTTCGTTAGACGTTGTCCTGGGGTCTTTTGTGACCTCTCGGATGAGTCGTCTCTGTAATTTTGGTCGGCCGGCCATTCCTGGGAAGGTTCACCACTGTTCCATGTTTTTGCCATTTGTGGATAATGGCTCTCACTGTGGTTCGCTGGAGTCCCAAAGCTTTAGAAATGGCTTTATAACCTTTACCAGACTAATAGATCGCAATTACTTCTGTTTTCATTTGTTCCTGAATTTCTTTGGATCTTGGCATGATGTCTAGCTTTTGAGGTGCTTTTGTTCTACTTCTGTGTCAGGCAGCTCCTATTGAAGTGATTTCTTGATTGAAACAGGTGTGGCAGTAATCAGGCCTGGGGGTGGCTACGGAAATTGAACTCAGGTGTGATACACCACAGTTAAGTGATTTTTTAACAAGGGGGCAATTACTTTATCACACAGGGCCATGTAGGTATGGATTTTTTTTCTCCCTAAATAATAAAAACCATCATTTAAAAACTGCATTTTGTGTTTACTTGTGTTATATTTGACTAATGGTTAAATGTGTTTGATAATCAGAAACATTTTGTGTGACAAACATGCAAAAGAATAAGAAATCAGGAAGGGGGCAAATAGTTTTTCACACCACTGTATTTGTATGACAGCCTATCACGGCACAACTGGAAACAGTCCGCTTTTATTAAAAAAAAACAAAAAAAACGGCATTCAGCAGATGATTATATAAACATACAGGGTATTTCTACTAATGCGGACATTTATACAGTAATTTAAATGTTCTATTTGGCTTTGCAAGGTTGTTCTTAGGGCGCATGATGAGTATCAGGTAAGAATATTCTGGATTTAGGGAGAAGAACAAAAAAAGTTTATAGTTTGAGAACTGGTGTCCAAATAAGGGGTTTATTGGGGCACTGGCCCAAAAATTCCCAGAATCAGTCAAAAGCTTAGGAGTAGGGAGTAGTTAACGAATATGCCACTAGGTGTCGTATGCCAGCACTCTGGTTAATGTACTCATCTGATTGTGTATTTCTGGCATTTATTCTGTAATCGTGCGTGTGACTTTGCAGATTTTTTTTCTCGACGTTGAACAACAACAACATTTATTTCTATAGCACATTTTCATACAAATGATGTAGCTCAAAGGGCTTTACAGGATGAAGAGAAAAAAGAAAATATAAAAAATAAAATTAGGCAATACTAATTAACATAGAATAAAAGTAAGGTTCGATGGCCAGGGAGGAAATGAAAAAAAAAAAACTCCAAAAGGCTGGAGAAAAAAAAAAATCTGCAGGAGTTCTGAGGCAACGAGACCACCCAACCCCCTCTAGGCATTCTACCTAACATAAATGACCTCAAATCAGTCCTCATTGCATTCAGGGTTCACATGGAAAAACTCGATGGTCATGTGGACTTCTGGCCTTTAATCCATCAATGTAGGGACATCACGGTGCTTTGATCGGGTGGTGGTGATGCAGAAAAAGAACAGCAGAGAAAGTAGGGGTTAGTACAGATTGTGGAACCACCATGAATGATAATGAAAATTAAATGCATATACAGAACATCAGGATTAAAAACCAAGATGAAGCTATGAGAAAGCCATGTTAAAATAATGAGTTTTTAGCAGTTTTTTTTTTTTTTTTTTTAAAGTGCTCCACCATATTAGCCTGGCGAATTCCTTTTGGTAAGCTATTCCAGATTTGAGGTGCATAACAGCAGAAGGCCACCCACCTCACCACTTCTTTTAAGTTTAGCTCTTGGAATTCTAAATGGACACTCATTTGAAGATCTAGGGTTATGATTTGGAGTGTAAGGTGTAAGACATTCCGAAATATAAAATGGAGCAGATTATTTAAGGCTTTGTAAACCATAAGCAGTATTTTAAAGTCAATTCTAAATGACACAGGTAACCAGTGCAGTGACACTAAGACTGGGGTGATGTGCTCGGATTTTCTTTTCCTAGTTAGGATTCTAGCAGCTGCATCCTGCACTCATTGCAATTGATTGATGTCTTTTTTGGGTTGTCCTGAGAGGAGTGTGTTACAGTAATCTAGTCGACTGAAAACAAAAGTGTGAACTCATTTCTCAGCATCTTTCAATGTGATAAGAGGTCTAACTTTTGCTATATTTCTTAAGTGGAAAAAATTAAAAAATGAGCCAACAGATGACCAGCTAAGTCGGGGCCTCAAATTCCAACTAATTCCACTGCAACCAGTTTCTTAATTAGAAGCCAATTCCTGTTGTTAATTAAACCCGTTATTTACTTCCATGCCTTATTGCTGCTTCCCAAGTCATTTACTACTTTAACGAGTGTAGTTTCTGTACTGTGATTTGTTCTGAAACCCAACTGAACAGCATGTTTATTGAGGTGGTCATTTAGCAGCATAATGACTGCCTTCTTTAGAAGTTTAATTAAGAAAGGCAGGTTACAAAAGAGGTCTAAACTTTTCGAAAGCAGAGGAGTCCAGAATATTTTTCTTCAGCAGTCTTAAGACAGTCTGGAAAGACCCCCGTATCTAAATGACAAGTTTACTATGTCAAGCAGACTATCAATTAGCACGCCTCATACTTCTTTGAAAAAAACTTGTCGGTATTGGGTCAAGGACGCAGGTGGAGGATCTCAGTTGAGAAATTATTTTATACTAGACATTAAGCCCGTTACAATAACGGGCGCTAGAACAGTAGTTCATAAACATTAGTACGACCAGTCTATATTAAATGGCAAAGGACCTTGACCTCCTTCTGTTTCTTGTCTTAATTTTTTTTTGTCAATAATATTTTTGCAAGAAGACTAAAGTAAAATAATAATAAAAATAAAATAGAAATGTATGACAATACAGTAAGTATAATTAATATTGCCTTAGTGTAAACCTTTGTAACAATCTGTAATACACAATATCTGATATTTAGGAAAAAATTTTTTTTTTTACCTCATGAAATTTTTCTATAAAATTCCATTATAGACAACATTTCTTGTAAATATTCTGTCTGAGTTTGGCAAGAGTTTGCCTTGTTCAGGACCATCTACAACCTTGACAACAACAGCTGGAAAACTTCTAACTCTTGATAATGCAACGTAACTGACCGTGGCTGAATACTGGCTCTAATGCCAACTTTTTTTTCTGAGTCTCTCTCTTTTAGCGTTTTTCTGACGCTCATTTTCTTTTTCTTGTCTTTCAGCCTTTCATTTGTTGATGATTACTTGTTGAGCTGACCGTTCTTCCAGGAGATGTTACTTATATACGATTTGATTGTCTGTGTCTTTTGTCCTACTTGACGTGTCCTTTTTTTTTAATGGGGTGGCATGTTGTTAGTAGATACGTCCGTAATATTTTCTCTTACAGTAATACTGGCTTGTATGTGGCTGTAATATGTGTCAGTGTATTGTGTGCCTTTAAATTTCTCTCACAGTAATACTGGTTTGTATTTCCGTAAAATGCCTGTAATTTTCTCTGACAGTAATACTGGCTTTGATGTTCGTAATATGACTTTAATTTTCTGTCACAACATTGGGCAATCAGCAGAGTGTCCCCAGCAACTGATGTAATGTGTGGCGTGCAGTTGATAATCGTGACTGTGTCGTCTCCCCAGCAAGTACTGTGCAGTTCCCCAGCAAGTATTTTAATCTGTGCTGGCGTGCAGATGATTATTGTATGTGTGGCGTCTCCCCAGCAACGGATTTTATGTGCACAGCCGCGACTACCCAATCAGCACTCTCCCAGCAATGTCTTATTTGCTTATCATGCGCTACCGCGGATAGTCCATTCACTGTGTGCCCAGCTTCCAGTGTGTGTGCTCACCAAGGTGCCGTGCGCATGGGCGGGGCACGGTGTGATGTGCGTCGCGTCCCCGCGCATACGCACTTCACCAGAAGACACACACACTGACACCTGGACGCACACAGGGCTTTTATTAAAGAGGATAAATTAGGTAAATCTAGCCTGGTGAAAGAATTTAATTTGTTTATAATGGAGTACTGGGGTTTAAGAGGATCAGTATTAGGGAGATGTACTATATTATTTCTAATATTAATTTTTTGTTTAAAAAAAATACAGAGGAAGCCTCACAAATTTCACTGGAAATATTTTGGAGGCATTCCTTTGAGTGACCTGGATTTAACAGTTGATCAATTGTAGAGAATAAGACTCTGGGATTACTAGATTGCTATTATTGTTATTTATAATTCTAGAGAAATAACACCACCTCTCAAGATGGACTATGTTGTTGTATTCTGTTATTTTAACCTTCTATGTCTCATAGTGGATAATCAGTTTAGTTTTTCCCCCCATTTATGCTCAGCTCTCCAGCATGTTCTCGTTAGATCAGACACTCTGAGCCTTCCATGTGTGACGGACAGCCGAGTCCCATGCCCAGCCGGGACGCCTCTGATGCATACGTCCCGGGGGAGCCATCATGGACTTTGCAATACCTCTCCCGGGGCGCTTGGGGGCAGTCTCCCTGGCAGTGGGTTCCTCCTCAATCTCCCCCGTGGCTCCATGGGACATGGAGTCCACCACAGCAGCCCGGTTGGGAGATGGGGTGGCCGCTAGGGGGTGCTGCAGAGATCCAGCCACCACACTGGATGGTTTATCAGCCCCACCCGGAGGTGCAATTAAGACCAGCTGGTCAGGCACCTGGATCACTTCCGGGTGGGGCATAAAAGGGCCTGCCTCCCAGCAATCGAGGCCAGAATCGGGAGGAAGAGGACGAGGTTGCCTGGGAGGAGTGGTGGAGCAGGAAAGTTTGGTTTTTTGTGTGTTTGTGCTTTGGACTGTGTGGCACGGGGAAGACGTGTCACACAGCTGAAGAAAAATAAAAAGCCTTTGAGTGTGAACACGTGCCTCTGTGTATTCTATGCTGGGTCGGGCGCTATAAAGCGCTTGTTTACACATGGTATAATAGTGCTAGAAGATGATGTTTTAACTGTCTTTTCAGGTGCGACTATGTCAGCAGCAGTTCGCACCTTAGTATTAAAATTTTCCACTTAACTAATGTAGTTAGCACTATAAACGGACTGGTTGCTTAGAATGTCTGTAAATTTTGAAGCTGCTGATAAATGAAAGAAGCGTTTAACAATATGCTTCTCATGAATATTTATCATTATTTCTAAATTAAATAGTAAGAGAAAATGATCTGATAGACCAATATCAACAATCTGCTTCACATCAACTTTTAGTCCTTTAGTAATTACTAAATCTAACGTAGGATTTGCTTTATGTACTGTCTCAAATCAAGAGTGTCCAGGAGGTTCATGAATTTTTACTTTCGGGTCACACGGATTATCGATATGAAAGTTAGTCAGCGACCAATATGAACGTGTCATAGTTCGTAATTACAATTGACACCAAGTCAAGTGAAGTCAACTCACATAAGAATGAAGTGATAGAAACCAATTAAATACAGTGCATACCTTGATAGATGTATAAACAGTCTAATCACATTTGGTGTTGGAAATGGTCGCCTTCTTCTTTTAAACACAGATCGACATAGTGCTACGTATTGACAAAAGTATCTGCAAGCATTTCAGGGGTGATGGCAGCAATTTCCTGTGTAAGGTTTCACTGACAGTCTCGACAGAAGAGTGTCATGCCTCACCCGTTCATACATTTATCTAGGAATTCTTGGACCTTTATTTCGTTTGGATTGCTTCATTATTAAGACTGTAATACATCATAACTCAGGGCCCCTCCCATTAGAAATCACCCGGTATAATTATTAGCAAAAAATAAGTTTTGGGTTCCTATCTCATTTATATTTATGAACAGGGAAGAATGAAAGTTCAGTAGTTACTATTTTTTCCCCCACATACCCAGGATCCAGAGTCTAAATCCTGAATCGGTTTTGTGTTTCTCCGTTCATTCGATGTCTGCATTGGGGTCTCCTCTGGATAGTCCAGTGGTCTTGCTGCAGAAATTCAGACAGCGTTAATTGGGTTCCCTAAATTGGCCCAGTATCTTCGTCTGCAACATAATCGTGGCCCTGTCCAAGGCTGGTTTCTACCATGCACCTGATACTTTCCAGATCAGCTCTGTCATGCAGTCCTGAATGGTTATGCGTTTTAAAATGTTCACGTTTTCAACTAGGCATTTATTGACAAGACCCATTATTGGTAACCAGAGATCTTGTTGGTGCTTAAAATTACCCTGGTAGGCACAAATTTCCATTACAGGCTCATTACCGGGACACACATCCCGTTTAGACTACTATTAAGACAAAAACATCTTTAGCTGCATTTTGGGTCAATCACACTAGCAGATAACATGCAACAATTAAATATGTTGTATTTAAGGAGGTGCTGCTCTTATTCATGATGCACCAGTCATACATGCAAAATATTTGTTAAGACTTCTACTCACTTGATAACTCAGCATTTACTGTACTCCCTGCTGTGAAGATCTGCTTATTATTATTACATCTCTTCTGTACTTGCCTGCAAAACCTACACATCTCTTTATGAAACATGGCACACTAATCGGAAAACACAAGTAAAGTGAAAAATCAAATTTAAAAGCCTATAATTTAGTATCTTCTCTGTCAGGGATGATGTCTTTCATTTATAGAGGGAACCCAAAGCTTTTCAGGGTCAAGCTGATATGTGCCATTTTCAGGCCTATTGCAAAGGCTGATGGAGTTGATTAATTTCTTGGAACTAAGCTTTGTCTTCTCCAGCTCAGTGAACAACTTCATTTCAGCTGATGAGTTCAAGTAGGGGTCAGAACAATTCTCATTTCTGACAAAACCACAAAATGGGAATTAATTTTATAGCTTAGCACTAAAGGTGGTACACATCGAAACAAATAAGTACCACAGCTACTTTAGGAAGAGCTCAAACAAATTGTGAAACAATAAAAAGAAATGAGTCTGATCTTGTTTTAAATTGTTTGCATGTATTGTAATTTTTCCTTTTTTTGTATTACGGTAGGAAAAAAAAAAAAAAAAGTATGTTTTAATTATTAAGTAATACTGTCACTTTGTCTCATTCTTCTCATATTCACTCCATCTCATTCAGTGAGAGGAGCCAAATAGGGCATCATTTGGCACCAGGACTTGGGGGCCTCATTTATAAAGCTTTGGATTCAAAAACAGGAAAACGTGTGCACCAAAAAGATTTCGAAAACCTGGTGTATGCTTGTTTCTATGGTACTTACCCCTTATAAATCAGTCACCTCATTAATGTGCATTTGTGAACAAGCCTCAGCGCTAATTAACCTCATACATCGTCATGCATGTGCGTCTGTGGATCACCCTCTGGGTTTGTCCAAAACAGGTAATACCACCCTGGGCCAAGTGGGGGCACTTGCGCTAACTTCTCACTGCTGTAGAGTAAAAAAAGAAGACCCACGGCAACTGTTTCCACCCCTACTGATCTCCTGGCTTGAAAGCCCACCACAGAGAGAGAGAGAGAGAGAGAGAGAGAGAGAGAGACAGACAGACAGACAATTTTGACTCAACTGAGCTAAAGGACGGAGTTCCGTGAGCCTTAAAATTGTTGCCAGAACAGCTTGAATTTATTTTTTTACAGTTACTTGTAATGGATGCACGCATAGTGGCCCTGTTTGTTTAATTTTTGGACTGAAATTAAATGGGGAGATTTGGCTTGATGCCCCAATACTTGTAATATTTTAATTTTACTATTATATCATATTGAGGATTACTTGTGTTCTGTTCTCTGTATTGTATTGACGCCCTTCTTTTTGACACCCACTGCACGTCCAGCCTACCTGGAAACGGATCTCTCTTTGAACTGCCTATCCCAAGGTTTCCTCCATTTTTTCTCTACAAGGGTTTTTTGGGGAAGTTTTTCCTTGTCTTCTTAGAGAGTCAAGACTGGGGGGCTGTCAAAAGGCAGGGCCTGTTAAAGCCCATTGCGGCACTTGTTGTGTGATTTTGGACTATACAAAAATAAATTGTATTATATTGTATTGTAGGGTGGCACAGTGGGTAGCACTGTTGCCTCACAGTAAGGAGACCTGGGTTCACTTCCCGGGTCCTCCCTGCGTGGAGTTTGGATGGTCTCCCCGTGTCTGTGTGGGTTTCCTCCAGGTACTCCGGTTTCTTCCCATAGTCCAAAGACATGCAGGATGCAGGTTAGGTGCATTGGTGATTCCAAATTGTCCCGTGTGTGTGTGTGTGTGTACCCTGCGGTGGGCTGGCACCCTGCCTGGGGTTTGTTTCTTGCTTTGCGCCCTGTGCTGGCTGGGATTGGCTCCAGCAGACCCTCCGTGACCCTGTAGTTAGGATATATGGATGGATGGATGGATGTATTGTACTTCTGTGACCTGCAGTACCTTATTTCAACCACAACATATACAATCATGATACTGCAGATGTGCATTAGCTGGCAGAGCAGCCTTTCTCCTGACATGTCAAGACCCCACCCAAATGCATTTTAGAGCATCCACCTGTGCTCCATAACAGAGTACAAAAGATCACCAGCAGCACTTTCCTGTTTTCTGGAGGTCCAGGAATGGTGTATGCTGCCAGCGTCTAAGCATGTAGCTGCTATGGCACATGTAATGACACGATTGCTGAAACGACGAGTAGTACAGAACATATGAAAAATGAAGGTCTGTCAAAGCTAGTTTGCCTCACAATAATCAAATCGGGTTGACCAAGGGCAAAGATTTGATGTTTGTCAGCCTTTTCAGACATCACATATGACTTGCGAGTTAATATAATGAAACATCTTACAGTTAACAAAAGCATCTCCATTCTCGCTAGATGCCCTTATTGCAATCATTTGTTCCAATTACATTATGAGAACTGGCCACTGCTGCAATTTGCCTTTTTATGTTAACTAAAACACAACAAAGTTTGGCTAAGTACATCCACATCATATGAAAACTGGGTAAAGTGCCTCCTCAGTCAGCTAATGGGTTTCAACATAGCGAGCATGATGGAGCCCGCTGAGAAGTGACAACAGGTAGTCAATATAATCTGACAAAAAACCAAAGATCTTCAGTGAAATGTGCAGTGTTAGTCCTCTTAAAAGGGAACTGAAGTACAGTCTGTACATCATATTCATCACTTTTGAGGTTTAATATGTTTGTCACATTAACAGTTTGGTGAGCCATTATTATATTAGAATTATATTATAATAATGCGTGCAAGAGCTGGCTGCATTTCCCTACCTGATCAAGGGTGTCGTCATTTCCCAGTTTGTATGAAATGTTGCGTACACATGGGTCAGAGTTCCCAAAAACATTTGCAAGCTTTCATGTCAAGTTTTTTCTTATAAATCCTAACATGTGTGGGAAGATGCATATTCACATTTCAAGATTTTTCTCTGTACGTAACTTTTAAATGAGGTCCCTAGACTGAGCATCGCAGGGTACATTCACATACAATTTTTCAAACAAACAAGTTTATTCCAAATCATAGTTGTTGGTGCGGTGGGCTGGTGCCCTGCCCAGGGTTTGTTTCCTGCCTTGTGCCCCGTGTTGGCTGGGATTGGCTCCAGCAGACCCCCCGTGACCATGTAATTAGGATATAGCGGGTTGGATAATGGATGGATGGATAGTTGTTGGGTCAGGAGTCTGTCTGTATTGTGATTCTTCATATTTTACCTCCTCAAGTATCTTATTGTTCACCATCCTGCCTAGTTGCTCAACGGCGATGTATGCCAATGCATTCTTACTCTTTACATCCTCTTTTAGGTAACTCGGTTTTCTTAGAAGGACAGCTCACTGTTGCCAGACTAGATGGTATTCATATAGAACTGTGGCAGGCTTGCTGTTTTTATAGGTTCTCATGCAGGTGGCTCTAAAGCTGCTTATGGCGCTTTTCCACTGCATAGTACGGCACGACACGGTTCAGTTCAGTTCAGCTCACTTTTGGGGGGTTTTCCCACTGGGAACAGTACCTGGTACCTGGTCCTTTTTTTAGTACCACCTCAGCCGAGGTTCCAAGCGCGCCGAACCGTTACCAAAACGTGATGTGTAAACTCTGCTGGTCACTGATTGGCCGGAGAAAATCGTCATTACAGCGTCACTGGCTATTCTTTTCTTTAAAGGTACACACACGCGGAAGTTTGTGTCCCGTCTCTCCATCGCTGGATGCAGTTTGTTGCATAAGTGGATGAATGTTTCTTCAGACATTCGAAAGTTCTCCAGCCACTGAGTGTTTGTAAAACCGGGAACAATCACATCCCACCACTCTGAAGCACGGTTAAATGTCCAAACAGATGGTCTGTTGCGGCGCCTTTTTTGCAAAATGTGTAATATACAGAATCAGCATTTTAATGTTACACTGGTAGTTAAGTTCATTTTATGCTTTGCAACAGTGATAAAAGTTAGCTAGTGATGTGCTTTTTTAGATGCTTACCCTTGCGCGTCGTCGAGCTAAAGTGTTGTCGTTGTCTGCGTGTTGTTGTAAAAGTTTCATGGTGTCACGGCAGTAGAGGCGCAACTATAACGACACGTGAATAATCCGCCCACTCTAAAGCGGTACTAAACTGCAGTCGAACGCAAACCAAGCCGAACTGAGCCGAACCAAGGTGAGCTGTACTGAACCGTGCTGTGCCGTACTATGCAGTGGAAAAACGCCATATGTTACAGTTTAATGCCAACTAATGCCGTTGGTGACTCATCTCCTTGTCAGCACCATTCTAATTGTCATTTATCTTGGTGTTTATTGTTTAATGTTACTTTTCATGACCACATTCTGAAATCATTTTGTGGATCGTTTTGGTGCCATTATGTTTCAGCCAGGATCCCCACCCTGGCTGAAGATCATATTGTTGTTTTATGTCTATTTTGTTCATTTTCAATTATTTTATTTATGTTAATGCTACTTTTGTCAATTATTTGCATCATTCTTTGTTTATGATTGTTTCTAATCTTCTGTTTTGTGCTCTGTATTTTATGTGTAATTCAAGAAGTGGTTCCACCTACCTATCACTCTCAAGGACTACCCTCAGCCCTTAAAAGACGAAGGGTTTCCCACAGTTCCTAGCGGTTCATTCAAAAGCCCTAGGAAATCAGAGTTTGTGTCTTTTACTTGTGCGGCGGAGGCTCGGAGGCTAGGGATCTGCACTGGCAATCGGAAGGTTGCCCATTTGAAATCCTGTAAATGCCAAAAGGGACTTTGCTCTGTTCGGCCCTTGTGCAAGGCCCTTAACCTGCAATTGCTGAGCACTTTGAGTAGTGAGAAAAGCACTATACAAGTGTAAAGAATTATTATTTTTGACTGTTTCCTCTTTTAATGATTTAGTTTTGACTTCACCATTGGATTTCTGTATTGGGACTTTGCTGTTGGATTGCCTTTGTTACAGACAACACTTTTTATGCTCTTTTATGCAGAGCTTTATTTTGTTACAGAGCATTTTTGTATTAATAAACCTTTTTATTTGTAAAGATCCTCTATGTTCCTAGCCAGGGTTTTTTGATGGTTTTTCCCCTTCAAGGGGGTATTTTTGGATCTGTGCAGGACTTGTGCTTTGGGACACATTTTTCTGGATTGTTCGTGCCAGTCTCTGCTAGAATTACCATTTTCTGGCAGCTCCTAATGAGTCAGGACAGCTAAAGAGCTCTCTTAAATCCTGGCGATGTTGTCAGTTTTCCTAATTTAAGAAGCTACTCCTAAAATGTTTTTACTCCTCCTAAAAGTAGGACCAAACCTGCATCATTCTGAGAATTAGGATAAATATGGGCACTGGTGCCTACATAGCAGAACTGAATTACGTAAAGCTTAAATAACTGCATTTTGTACATTTTGAAAACATTTGCTATGCAAATACACATTTTTTCTGAAACTGTATAAAGGTTATCCATACTTTTATAGAAATCTGAACAGTAGAACAAGAAAAGAGATTTTAGAAATGCATATTCTCACTCATTTTCTTTTTGGCCCACATTTGACAGAATCTGGACCGGATATTACCAAATCACAGTGCACATTACTGAAAATGTCTTTATTGCTGTATTTTTTTTTTACTCTTTTTCTGTTGTTCATACCTATGTGTGTGGCTAGAGAGATCAGGATACTGTCTGGATTCGATCTGGGATAGGAAGATGAATCACAGTTTAAAAAAAAAAAAGTTAACAGACAGTGGATTATACCAAAGATTAAAGCTAAAATGCTCAGCCTGAAAATGAAGCAAAAGTAAAATTATCTAAACTGGGAATTCTTTTCATACATGAAAAAGCTTTAGTGGAATTCACAGTCTCGAATGAAAAGGAAGTGCGTGGTGCTGACCTGTATACCGTTGACTTGAGTAAATCACAGATCTCAACCTCAGGAACACTATGATAAACACTACCAAGTGGCAGCGCCCATGAAGAAACAAGAAAGGGCTGTACTTTTCTAATGTATAAAAATCTTTAAAAAAAAATAAATAAAATATAAGAAATGAAATCATTGACCCCCTAAAAAAATGTAATCCAAACTAACATTCTGGAAAAAAATTCAGAACAATGATGAAAAAAATTAAAAATCATAACACTGTGACAATAACTTGACTTTAGAATATCTTGTTCTATTTATTAGTCGTAGCCTCTTTTGCTAGGTAAAGTGCCTTATGATTGTGTACTCTGCAGGAATGTATAAAAAAAAATGATTTATTGGGTTTCCAGAATAACTTCATCATAGTATTGTACTGGCTATTCTAGGACAATGCAGGGCCTAACTATGCACAATACACCACTCCACTTTCGAGAAAATTCATACACATTTCTTTTTCTTATTTAAAACATTTTTTAAAAGTTCTAATGGCTCCTCAAGTTTGGTCCTGGGCGGCTGCAGTGGCTATAGGTTTCCATTCCCAACAAGTTTCTTAACTAGAAACCAAGTATTGTTCCTGAAACAAACTATTAATCAAACCACATTGTGCTTCAAGCAAGTAAAACTCATCGCTAAGATTTCTAAGTCTTAAATGCTTTTCTTAGTCTTAAAGAAATGCGTTCTCTGTTTTTTAACTTCTTGTTGTCTTAACTGGCTGCCAATTAATAAAGGAGATGAAAATGAAAAAGAAACCAGAAGCTCAAAATCTAACTTGGTCCCATTTACAACTCTTTGTGTTCAATGACCGTTCAGCCCAACACAGCTTGCCAGTCGTATCCACTTAATTCTAAAAAACAACATCCAGTCCCTACACTTCTACTCTCTCACACACACTATTTGGCAGCTTATTCCAAGTGTCTGTGGTTCTCCGTGTATAGAAAAACCTTTATTGTTTGTGTGAAATTTAGCCTTAACAAGTTTCCAACTATGTCCCTGTGTTCTTGATGAACTCATTTTAAAGTGACAGTCTTGATCCACTGGACTAATTCCCTTCATAATTTTAAACACTTCAGTCATGCCTCCTCTTAATCTCCTGTAAAGGTTCATCTTTTTTAATCTTTCCTCATAACTCATCCCTGTAACCCTGGAATCCGCATAGTTGCTCTTCTCTGGACTTCTTCTAGCACGGTTGTGTCTTATGGAGCCTGAACACCAAAACTGCAGATAGGACTCCAGATGAGACTTCAGCAGTGTGTTATAAAGCTTCAGCATCACCTTCTTGGACTTGTACTCCACACATCAGGGTGCTATATATATCACATCAAATTCTGTTAGCCTTATTAATGATTTCTGAACACTATCAGGCAGGTGATGGTGACAAGCCCACTAGGACTCCTAAATCCTTCTCAGAAGACGTACTCTCAATTTTCAGACCTCCCATTGTGTATTCAAATCTAACATTTGTGTTCCTTGGATTTCTTCAGAGAGAGATTCCAACAGCAATTATGGATGTGGCTAAGCACATACAGTATTTTGAAATATTGCCATTGTACAGATACTGAGAAGCCTTTTTAGAATCATCGCATTAACAGAATATTTCCTCCTATTGTGTATTCAAACCTAACATTTTTACTCCTTATGTGTAATGCTTTACATTTACTGACATTAAAATTTCATCTTCCACAAATCTGCCCTAGCATGAATGCTGTCCAAGTCCCTCTGTAATGATTTACCTACCAGTCCACCTAGTTTGGTATTATCTGCAAGCTTAACTAGCTTGTTACTTATATTCTCACCATCACCCTCTGCTCCCTGTGCTTTAGCTGATTTTGCACCCATCTACACAAAACACCCTGAATTGCCACTACGTTTAGTTTGATGCCCAACCACTCTCATGTGGCACCTTATCAAATGCTTTCTGAAAGTCAAGATAAATAATATCATATGCTTCACTTTGATTATATTCTTTTGTTGTTTCCTCATAAAACTTCAAGAATAGCTAGATAGAATTAACTTTATTTTGCCCCAGAGGGAAACTTGGCTTTTTACAGAAGTGAAAGAAAGTTTTAGCATGACAAAAAACCAACAAAACAAGCCATCTCTTCCCTAGATTATTACAGTTTCCTTTCCTTTATGTAGTGTGATGGATAGTTGGGGATCTTGCCCGGCCGGGACACCCTTTTGAAGACAGGATTGGGTAAGGATTGGTGGAGAAAGGGGTATATGACCATCAGTACCTCCCCTGGGACACAAGAGGGCAGCCCCCTTGGTTTACATTGGGGCCACAGAACTGGAGCTTAGAAGCTCAATGTGGCAGGGGTCCATGGCAACCACCAGGGGGTGCCTGGACAGCTCTGGAGTTTGGGCATGAAGTACTTCCTCCACACCCATAAGTGCTGCCGGATGTCATTCGGGAAACGCCTGGAGCAGTATACAAGGAGGCCGCCTCACTCCATTCAGGGAGCCGGAGTTGGGAGGCAGGGAACAGAGCTTGTGAGAGTGGCTTGGAGGCAGCAGAATGAAAGAGAAAAAGAGAGAGAGAGAGAGAGAAAGAAAAGGACGGTGTATGGGGGTGATTGATACACTGTGTGTTGTAAAAAGGAAAAATAAACGTGTGTGTGCTTTGGGACAATTGGTGTCCGTGTCTGTGTCCAGGGTTCAAGTTCACAGTAGGTTTGAGTTGGTCACCATTTTGTGGCTGCACGGTTTTGACCGACATTAGGAAGACAGAACAGATCACTCCAATGAAGTGTGAATTCTTTCCAAGGACACTGTGAATGCTCCTTCACCAATTGTGCTACTTTTGGGGAAAAAAATGACATACCCAAAATTCAAAATCATTCTCTATAATTGAAAATCTATTTGCCGATTTTGCCCAAAGTCAATCTTATCCTGGCCATTTATAATGATAATTACAATGTCAAGTTTCATTTGGATGAAGTGATTCGTTCCACGTCACTCTGGTCAAATCTTGTCCAGGGACAGCTAAAATGTGTAAATCCATTGAAAACGTGATGTTAAAAATGTGACCCTAGCACATTTACTTATTCTTATTACTTGCATGTACCGTATGTATGTAAGAAAAGTAATAAAGGATGAACTTGCAACACATTCTTTGCATGAAATATTAAAGGAAAACTAACTTTTTGTTGTTTTTAAAAGATGCCTATTAGTATTCTCAAATCTAAATTACAAAACTTGGATTTCTGGGATATTCGTATTGACAAATGCATTTTTCCTGTAAAATTCATCATTAAGCCACGTATGTTTTTGACAGCATCATCTATAACGTTACTCTAGGAACTAATTTACGGAAGATAAGAGTGACAGTTATGCATTTCTCATTCATGCATTATAAACAAATTCCAACTCTTCAGTCTTCCTGAAGATGGTTATCCATTAATGCTTTTTCTGAAGAATTAGTTAATGAAAATGATACAAATATAGTATCTGAATGTAGAGAATGTGGCTGTTTTTAAGTAATGGTGCACTGATAAATCTGACTCACAAATATTCTGGTATTTTCTTTCCCACAATGGTTGGATCTTTGAACTGTTGGCATTATTACAAATCCATCTTGGTTTGGAAATATATAGCCTGTCATTGCAGTACATCATGGATATAAAAGGTTAGGAATAATTAAATTTCATACAAGTTTAGTAAATTAATTCATTTTTTTCCTTCATGATGTGGCAGAAAAGTGTGGGTTAGACACAGTGGAGTCATATTTTATTGTATGGCATATGCTGACCTGCCGGCATGTTTGTCAGAAATATTAGAACATTGGCTACATGTTCAAGAAATAAGATTTCTAGAACATTAACCCACTTTGCTAGGAACGCTGTTAAGAGGGGAAAATAATCTACTGTAATGAAATTAAATGCTTGAACGTAAACAGCTTTCAGTTTGTGGGATATTTAAAATTTTAAATCTTTCTATTCTCATCAGGATCAGGTCTTCATGAGTGAATTATGAATAATCATAACAAATACATAGATTTACATTTTTTCCTGCTACAGACATACGCAAAAAAAAAAAAACCAAAAAAAGTTATCAGCTTCACCAGGCAGTTCTGAAATATTGAATCATGTTAACTATGGCTATTTATTCAAAAGCGATCTTCTAAATTAACTTTGAAGAGTAAGTTTAGTCAAAAAAAGGTTTTTCACCATGCAGCTTTCATTAACGACAGCCACATTTTCAAATGAAGAAAAATAAAATTATATAAGTCATCGAAATTTAATTTTTAACTTATTCTATAAAGGTAAGGGTCTAATAATAATATTATTATTTATTATTAACAAAGTTATATAGCAGTTCTGTGGTGGGCTGGTGCCATGTCCGGGGTTTGTTTCCTGCCTTGCGCCCTGTGTTGGCTGCGATTGGCTCCAGCAGACCCCCGTGACCATGTAGTTCGGATATAGCGGGTTGGATAATGGATGGATATATTGCAGTTTAATAACCTATTTCAAGCACTTTGCATAGACAGTAGGGAACCCACTTTAACCACCACCTGTGTGCAGCACCCACCAGGATGATGCGAGAGCAGCCATTCTTGCACCAATAGACTCACCACACATTACCTCTTAGATGGTGAAGGGCTGAGAAAAACAGTTAGCCAATAAGGGACAAGGAATGTTTAGACGAGCCAGAATAAATAGGCCATGGTGGACAATGTAGCCAGGACTTCAGAAAACACCCTACTCGTTTCAAAAGATGCCCCAGGATCTGATCACCACAGAGTCAGGACCTCTGTTTTATGCCTCATCTTAAGAACAATGGCAATTTTCACAGCAGTGTCCCGTTACTGCACTAGGCCAATGGGGCCCGCATATTCCCAAATTGCCACATCACCAAAATAAAGAGTCATGTGGACTAGAGACATAAAAGTCATTGCACCCATGAAAAACAAGCACACACAAAACAAAAAAGAGTGACAAAATGGTCACCCAATAATGATTAAATATTATTGAATAAAAACAACATAACATAAGCCAACCTAATTTGTGGTGTTAAGAAATGCAAGGAATTACCTCATGAGGTAGAAGTACATAACAAACAAGAATAGTTGTGTGAAATATTTGAAATATTAAAATGCATGCTTTAATAAAGATGTTTAAAATCTACATTTTCTCAAATGTAATAGTAATTTGTTATTTTTCACACTGACAGAGGTCCACAGAGGGAACACATCCCTACTAAAGGATCAACATCATATTCATAATCTCTGACCTTGACAGTCTAAAACAATATCCCACAAATATTTAAAATATGATCACATTCATGATCATCAACCTCAAAATAGCATAAAGTGACACTCCACATGTCTATATTACCAATCCCCATTTGTTTTTTTAATTTTGCGAAAATGTACGACTGATTCTTGCAACCCATTATGTGATGAAATGCTGGGGTTGGTTGATGCGCTTGCACAGCACAAAGTCCTTCAGATCATTTTAGCTGAAGACAACCTATTAGTTGACTCTATTATAAGGGTGTAATTTTCTGCACAAAATATGGCCCAAAAAGAGTTTTGGGTCTAGAGGAAAATGGAACCAAAAAGGTTGACTAGTGTGGCCACCAAGGAGCGCTCCAGCTCCCCGTACACCAGACACACAGGTTAGGACACAGGTTTGTACAACTCAAAGAGCTTTATTTGGTGTGAATCTCTTCCAGCAAGAGTTTCCCATAACACAGGCACAAATACAGTTAAGCACAACAACACTGTGCCTTCCTCCCTTCCTCTTCCTCCTCTCCACCCAGCAAGGTTTGTCCTCCTCCTCCCAACTCTGGCACCCGGAGCCGAGGCAGACAACTCTTTTTATGTTAAAAACAGGGGCACTTATGGTGTCCTGAAGCACTCCTGGGTGAGGCGACAGTGATACAAATTAGGGCTCTCCAGTCCCCGCAGCAACCCTGGAACCCAACAGAGCCGAGTCAAAGTGCTCCAGTTCTCATGATGCCCTGTGGGAATCAATGGCATTGCCGCAACCTGGGGGAGGGCTCCCATTTAGCGATCCAAGGGAGACAATGCCCTTTTTAAGCCAGCACCACTGGCCCTTTCACACCGAGTGTGTCCCAGCTGGGTAAGGTTACAAGCCATTCCTCACACTAGACATCAAGATGTGTCAAACAGTATATCACATGGGGGGTACTGGTGAGTCAGTAGGCGTCATACAAAAAAAGAACAGAAGTGATTTCATAGCATTCAAAAGTAACGACAAAATAGAAATAAAACAAAATTTTATGTACACATGAAAAACAGTCACACGCAAAATGAAAAATAACCATTAATATTTGCAAAAAAAAAAAACCAAAAACTAAAATGAATAATGTTCAGAAATAAAATATAAAATAAATAATAAATGCAATTAAACAGATGTCCATCGACTTCTGCACACTTCTACAGGTGTTCTTTTCCTCTAAGAGCAGGTTTTAATTTTTCATTTGTGAGAAGTACATTAGTTATTTGAACTTGTCATCTTTGTTAGTGCAAAAGAAACTTGACATCCAACTGCTGCTTCCCTGGACTGAGAATAGCCAGTTGAGGCATGAGCCATGATGGCAAGATGCCCACTAGGTGCTTCCAATAAGCTCATTGGGAGATGCTGGTGGAATTATATGTCTTAGCTGGAAAGGGCAATACCCAAGGAGGGGTTAGAAAATGTTAGAACAATCTAGACAAGAACAGACCATTCAGCCCAACAAAGCTCACCAGTCCTGTCCACTTAATTCTTCTAAAATAATATGAAGTTGAGTTTTGAAAGTCCCTAAAGTCCTGCTGTCTACCACTCTTCTTGGGCACTTATTCCAAGTGTCAAGGTTCTCGGTGTTAAGAAAAACTTCCTGTTTGTACGAATTTTACCCTTAAGCTCCAACTCTGTCCTGGTGTTCTTAATGAACTCATTTTAAAATTCTCAGTGGATGTTGCTGTGGATAGGGTAGCATTTTGACACCACATCCTATACTAGGAAATGTCGATAGAACATGAAACTGAAGGGTTATAAAAGTGTTATAAATAAAACTGATTCTCTGTAATAAGGACGGTTAATATTGAGTGGCTACTTTATTGCATACACTTTCCTGAGAGCCAAAACAGCCTGAGTTCATCTACTTATGAATTCAACAATGTCCCAAAAGGACAACACAGATATGCTGGTCCATGTCATCCTGAATGCTCCACTTGCCGGCGGAGGGCTTCTACGGATCTCTAACTACTTCATCTCAGTCCCATAGTTGCTTGATCAGATTTGAGATCTTGCAACTGGGGAGTCCACTGCAACAGGCCAAGGTCATGCTCATAAAGACAGTTTTAAGATTGTATTGCACATTATAGACAGTGGAACGTTATCCTCCTGTGGCAGTTGAACATTGCTCTCCTTGTAATAAAGCACCCAATGGGAAGTATAAAGCATCCTCACATACAACCACCAACAGTCCAAACTGTTGGCCACCCACAAGTTGGTTCCACAGAGTCATAAGGGTTTTGCCTTTCCTTGTTTCTACTATCGGTGTGAATCAGCAGGAACCACCATCTGTTAAACCTGGCAAAGTTCTTCCAACTCTACAGTGCATAGTGTTCCACAGTCAAGTATAATCATGTTTCATGTGTAGAACACTTTCAGGTCATCCTAAACCGTAGCAAGGTACAAGTAATGTGTTCTGATACGCACCCCTCTGCATCACTGCTGTCTTCAGCTGTTAGAGGACTCGTATTTTACTCTACACAGAATTTGTCAACTTCCAACTGACCATGGGATGTTTTTTGAAAGCAATAGACTCTTGCTAAATAGAACACATTGTCGTGTATGAAAACACCAGCACAAGGTTGCAGCTTCTACTGACTGACTATTCAGATACCCCCTACCATGATGTATTCAAAGCACCTCAGATTTCTAGTCTTGTCCATTTGCTTTCCCTCTGGATTTCACAAACACATAGCTTATTAGTAGCCAATTACATGATTTAAGAAGTATTGTTTCCACACATATACGAGTAGGTACCCAAAAATAACCGGAATTGAGGAAAAAAAAAAAAAAAAAGTTAAATAATTTTTACTTACTGAAAATTTAATCTCCTTCAAAATACTCTCCTTGTGAATGAATGCACTTGTCTCAATGGTTTTCCCACTGGTGGAAACATTTTTGGAATTGCTAAAGAGGAACGTTGTCCAGTGTCTGCAGTGATTTTTTTTTTTTACTTCCTCCACGGTACAAAAACACTTTCCTTTGAGTTTTATTTTCCCCATTTGCGGGAACAAGAAAAAGATATTCCCCCTTGTTTGAAACGTGAACACTACTCGTAGACCTGTGTTTTACTTTAAACTTCCTCCTTAAAAGCAGTTTCGAGCATCACTACAGTTTCAGCACCTGTTTTCCCTAAGAGAAAGCAAAATTTAACGCAGACTCGCTGTTCTTTATGATCACCCATCACAAAAATCACAGAACACGTTTAATAAGCACTAAGGAAAACCGACATGGAATGGCGTACAAACATTACAGAGCAATGGCACCTGGCAGACTGCCACAGAATACTGTAAGTATGCTACACCTAGTGGCAAATTTTGCAACTAAGTTTAGACTGCACGCCAGGTACAGATTACGGTTATTGTTGGGTACCCCCTTGTACGTAAACTGTGGAATGGTCTTCCTGCTACTATAAGAGATGCTCCTTCGGTCTCAGCCTTTAAATCTCGGCTGAAGACTCACTACTTCAGTTTAGCACACCCTGACTAGAGCTGCTGATTAACTGTACAGACTGCATCTCTGTTGTTAGTCATTAGCACTCAAACATAAGTAACATGATAATTATATTTGAATACTAACCCTCACCTATTTTGTTTCTTTTCTCGGTACCCAAATGTGGGAATTGGTGCCACGGCCCACCTGCCAAGTTGTTTGCCTGCCTATGGTTAAGTCATCCCTGATGGAGGATCACAGGAATCATGGGAAAGAGGGGTCCTTTCATCGGAGCAACGTTTCAGCTGTGGCATGGCCAAATGGGGAGGCAGCTAGATGGATGAGGTCTCCAGGAGTCTAAAAATATCCAATCCTAATTATGTCATATCATCTACTGTTAAACCGTACTTCTAAAATTTTTATTATTATGCTGTATTAAGGAATTGTTCTGTTCTGTATATTGTATTGTATTGACCCCCTACTTTTGACACCCACTGCACGCCCAACCTACCTGGAAAGGGTCTCTCTTTGAACTGCCTTTCCGAGGTTTCTTCCATTTTCCTACAAGGTTTTTATTGGGAGTTTTTCCTTGTCTTCTCAGAGAGTCAAGGCTGGGGGGCTGTCAAAAGGCAGGGCCTGTTAAAGCCCATTGCGGCACTTCCTGTGTGATTTTGGGCCATACAAAAATAAACTGTATTGTATTGTACTCTGATATTTGATACTTTATCAAGGGACCATTACATTGATTTTTGACTAAAGTGCTATATAAATGTAATGAGTTATTATTACTAATGTTGCAAATGGCTATTTGTGCTTAAAACAACTGATTTTACCTTATTATTATTGACATGACTGCAAAACCCCATTTTCAAACAGCCTTTACACCAGCATCCAAATGGTAAATTCTCTTTGCTCATCCTTAATTAATCATGTTGAGATACTAACTGAATCTTTGCAGTTGAGTTAGCACAGCTAAAACCTGATATTCTGTTCCATCAAGTCAGTAAATTGTCCTTCCTTGGGTTCCAAGGTACTAGCATTTCTAAATTTCAATTCTGGGTGCAAAAATGGCCAAGACGAAACAACTTTCTCAGGATACATGTCAGTCTACTGTTATTTTGTGAAGGGAAGGTTATTCCATGTGACAGATAGCCAAGAAATTGAAGATTACACAAGAGGTGTCCAATACTGCATGCGTACATGCACACATACCTGTACATACATATGAACGATAAACTGGACCTAACCTGGGCAAAGAAGTGCAAGGAACACAACGAAAAAAATTTCAGTTTTGGGATCATGGGGTTAAATGAGGAAAATACATAAATAAATAAATAAATAAATAAATAAATAAATAAATAAATAAATAAAATGGGTAGATATCAGAAAGAAACTGCTGTTTCGCCAAGCCAGAAATGTAGGGCTAGAATCAAAAACCTTTGAACGAATAGAAACTCAGAATACAAACATAAGACAGACAGAGAGTCGGACGTGCATTATTTTTTCCAAACATAGATAAATGAGAACGGCATGTCTCTCCACTTCTAAGTGAGTTTGTTTCACCAAAGTCGGTCGTCAATTAATTTAGAAAAGGCAAAACTGGGTCATGGGACCATACATTTTGAAACACTGTTTTAAGGAAGGAAGTGAGGGTTGAATGCATAAGAATTACCCACGTGGGGCAGCACTGATCAATACAAAACTTAAAGGGCGTTCCAAGAGAGTCAGAAAAGATAGGACACCTTGCAAAATAATAATAAATATTATTATAATTATTATTATTATTAACAAAAGATTTATTGCTGCAGCTGGTTTTGGGAGTTGCAAGAATTTTATAACCCTATTTTTTTCTATGACCCTCAGCTGTAACTATGAAAAGCCCCAACATGGTGGGTCATAAGTTGGCACATGACTGAAACTGACAAAAATAAATAAATAAATACATAAATTTAAAAAACAAAATAAAAAGGGGCTTCTGTAAAGGCTGATGTGTGGCGTTGCACCTGAAAGCAGCAGCACAGATTATGAAAAAATAAAAAGGGAAAAGTAAAAAAAAAAAACAAAAAAAAGCATCAATCACCTGCACAAGATAAAGCCAACAGAGTGTGTAGTTTGAGAAGCAAACGCCATACAGGTCCTGAGATGGCTGGTTCTTTTAATAGCAGATGCCAAGTATTGGTGTCAGATGATGAACTAAAGACAGACACCCTTCATTCTCCTTTTGCCTAAAGGCAATAAACCGAGTCACCTACCGGTATTTTAACCCTCTGTCCCCTCACTCTTGTGGTCCATTTACAATATGAATTTTCAGACTTTTATTCTTATTTCATATCATTTTAGCAAATTCCAGTATCACAGAATAACTAAAAGTGAGCAAAGACCTAGAAATCTATTCTTCAGAATATTTGGTAACATTTCACATAAAATGTAACGTGTTGCTGATAACATGTAATGTATAAAGTTAAGAAATCAGTGCTTATTCAAACCGTTGACAATTTCTTAATTGTGGAGCCTCTGTAAAAATAAACCTCAAAATATGCCCGCCTATGGCGCCTTTAGGAACTCTACTGAGGCACCTCAGAGATGACAGTTTGAGCCTCAGCTTCCTTTCTATCTTGGCGTCTTCCTTTCCAACTGCTTTGTTAGCTGCATAGTTTTGGTTTATTTCTGGCTACTGTCTTTAAAGTCTAATGATAAGACAAGGCAAGTACAGTCCCAACCACCATCTCTGGACTTTAATGGCGGTTTGGCTAGCTCAGTAAGATGACATCTGCGTTCCAGCTGCTGGTGACAGCCTCCTACTTCTATGGAACCTCCAGTTTAAACGTTGCTTGCCGTGATGAAAAATTTATGGCCTCTGTTTAAACACAGAGGTGCTGTGCTCTGCGCTTGCTGGCTATGAAGTCAATTAAGCTGGAGGACATTTGCTGAGTACAGATATTTTAGCCAGAAGGGTTGTCTGCTTGCACAAAAGAGCTAATCGTTGCAATTTAAGAAACGCTTTATGATTTTAGTTCTGAATCCACATTGGCTTCAAGGTACAAAAATAAACAAAACCTCACAAAGCTACAGTGCAGACATCCTGATGGTGCAAATGCTTACTTTTGCAAAAATATTTGAACAGGTTAAGTTCTCCATGAACTACTACTGGCTAGCATTACCCTGATTGAAATAAGTCAGCACATATACTGTACATAATAGAACATTAGATTGTATATGAGAACAGGCCATTCAATCCAACAAAGCTTGCCAGTCCTATCCACCTTCTTCTTTCGGCTGCCCCATTAGGGGTTGCCACAGCAGATCATCTTCTTCCATCTCTTCCTGTCCTCGTCATCTTGTTCCGTCACACTCATCACCTGCATGTCCTCTCTCAGCACATCCATAAACCTCCTCTTTGGCCTTCCTCTTCTCCTCTTACCTGGCAGCTCTATCCCCATCACCTTTCTCCCAATATACCCAGCATCTCTCCTCTGCACATGTCCAAACCAATGCAATCTTGCCTCTCTGACTCCCAACTGTCCAACTTGAGCTGACCCCACTAATGTCCTCAGTTCTAATTCTATCCATCCTCGAAATCTCAGCATCTTTAACTCTGCCACCTCCAGCTCCATCTCCTGCCACCGTCTCCAGCCCATATAACATAGCTGGTCTCGCTACTGTCCTGTACTGTAGACCTTCCCTTTAATTCCAAGAACAAAACTTAAAACTGGCAAGGCGGCCTTCTGCTGTTATGCACCTAAAATCTGGAATAGCCTCCCAATAGGAATTCACCAGGCTAATACAGTAGAGCACTTTAAAACACTGCTGAAAACACATTACTTTAACATGGCCTTCTCCTAACTTCACTGTAATTAAAATCCTGATACTCTGTATATCCAACTCATTATAATAACTATTCATGGTGGCTCTAAAATCTGTACTAACCCCTACTCTTCCGTTTCCTTTTCTGGTGTCCTTATGGTGGTGGCACAACCACCATCTACTCAAAGCACTGTGATGTTCCAACAGTGATGAATGGATTAAAAGCCAGAAGTCTGTATGACCATCAACATCAAGTGACTCCGTGAGAACCCTAACTACAAAGAGGACTGTTTCATTTATGTTAGGTAGAATGCCTAGAGGGGACTGGGTGGTCCCGTGTTATGGAATCCCTGCAGATCTTATTTTTTTCTCCAGCCGTCTGGAGTTTTTTTTTTTTCTGTCCACTCTGGCCATCGGACCATACTCCTTTTCTATGTTAACTAATGTCTTATTTTAATTTTATTTTGTCTTTTATTTTTCTTTTCTTCATTATGTAAAGCACTTTGAGCTACTTTTTGTATGAAAATGCGCTATATAAATAAATATTGTTGTTGTTGTTTCACTCTTGCCAATACCCGTCTGTCACAAATTATGCGTGTCACTCTTTTCCACCCACTCCACCCTGCCTGCACTCTCTTCTTCACTTCTCTTCCACAATCCCCATTACTCTGTACTGTTAACCCCAAGTATTTAAACTCATCCATCTTCGCCAGCTCTACTCCCTGCATCCTCACCATTCCACTGACCTCCCTCTCATTCACACACATGTATTCTGTCTTGGTGGTCCTACTAACCTTCATTCCTCTCACTCTCCAGAGCAGATCTCCACTTCTCCAGGGTCTCCTCAACCTGCTCCCTACTATCGCTACAGATCGCAATGACATCAGCAAACATCATAGTTCACGGGGGACTCCTGTCTAATCTTGTCTGTCAACCTGTCCATCACTATTGCAAAGAAAGGGCTCAGAGCTGATCCCTGATGTAATCCCACCTCCACCTTGAATGCCAGTCCTAGCCAACTAATTCTTCCAAAATAATATCAAGTCAAGTTTTGGTGGGCCCTAAAGTCTTACTGTCTGCAACATTACTTGGTAGCTCATTCCATGTGTCAGTGGTTCTCTGTTTGAAGAAAACTTCTGAATATTTGTGCAAAATTTACCCTTAACTGTGTCCCTGTGCTCTTCTTGATCTCCTTTTAAAGTATCAGCCCTCATCCACTGTACTAAATTTTAAACACTTCACTCATATCACCTCTTAAATTTCCCTTTGCTTAACCTGAAAAGGCTCCACTCCTCTAGTCTTTTCTCATAACTCATCTTCTGTAGCCCTGGAATCAGCCTAGTCACTCTTGGCGCTTTTCCACTGCATAGTACAGCACGACACGGTTCAGTTCAGCTCACTTTTGGGGGGGTTTCCACTGGGAACAGTACCTGGTCCTTTTTTTAGTACCACCTCAGCCGAGGTTCCAAGCGCACCGAACCGTTACCAAAACGTGACGTGTAAACTCTGCTGGTCACTGATTGGCCGGAGAAAATCGTCATTACTGCGTCACTGAACTTGCGACACGAGACACAACAGACCCGCTAGATTTTTAGCATAGCCAGCGAAGGTTCCGACGCAACATTTTGTTTTAACCAAAAATGGCTGTTTCGTGGTCTATTGAGGAAGTACAGACGTTCCTGTCGTTGGTAGCGAGGCGGATCCAGCGAGAGCTGGATGGGGCGCAGCGGAATGAAAAAGTTTTCAGGAGGTCGCTTGTGGCACGTTTACGATGTCACGACAGTAGAGGCGGCGCAACTATAACGACACGTGAATAATCCCGCCCACTCTAAAGCGGTACTAAACTGCAGTCGAAACGCAAACCGAGCCGAACCAAGATGAGCTGTACTGAACTGTGCTGTGCCGTACTATGCAGTGGAAAAGCGCCATCTGTAGCCTGGAGACTAAAACTGCACCAAGTACTCCAGATGAGGCCTCACCAGTGCATTATAAAGCTTCACCATCACCTCCTGTGACTTATACTCTACACATCAAGGCGCTATATAGCCTTCTTAATGGCTTCTGAACTCTGTCTGGCAGTTGATAGTGTATAGTTCACTCCAGAAGCCTTCTCATAAAAGGTATACAGTAATCCCTCCTCGATCGCGGAGGTTGCGTTCCAGAACTCCCCGCGATAGGTGAAAATCCACGAAGTAGAGACCATATGTTTGTATGGTTATTTTTATATATTTTAAGCTCTTAAAAACTCCCACACTGTTTATAAATATTCTCCGCACAGTTATACAGTAAACCCTCGTTTATAGCGGTTGATCCACTCCAGCCAGATAAATGGATTTCCAAGAAGTAGGATTCTTTATTTATAAATCTAATATTTTCACAGTTAGAGCATTGAAAACCTGTTTACGTATACCGTATTCTAACATTATTGGAGCCTTCTAGACATGAAGTAACACCCTTTAGTCAATAGTTTAAACTGTGCTCCATGACAAGACAGAGATGATAGTTCTTTCTCACAATTAAAAGAATGCAAACATATCTTCCTCTTCAAGGTGCGCCGTTAGGAGCAGAGAATGTCAGAGAGAGAAAGCACGCGAGTATAGTAAACAATCAAAAATCAATGGGGCTGGTGCGCTTTTAAGTATGCAAGCACCGCGATAAAGCGGCACAATGAAGGGATCAATGTGAAGGTAGCCTTTCAGCATTTTTTTTACAGGCGCGTCCGTATCTTCTAAGCAAACGGCCACTGTGCAAACAGCCCCTCTGCTCACATCCCCTCCGTCAGAAGCAGATAATGGAGCCAATCATACGTCTCCCTGATGGTATTGCATGATGGAGAAGTATCTGCCTGTATTTCTCACAGAGAGTAAGACACAGAGAAAAGCAAACAATGAAAAATCAATACGGGCTGTTAGAGCTTTTAAGTGTGCGAAGCAGCGCGCGGGAAGCATATCGTATATCATTGAAGAGTTTTATTTAATATGTAATATGTGCTCTGATTGGGTAGCTTCTAAACCATCTGCCAATAGCGTCCCTTGTATGAAATAAACTGGGCAAACAAACTGAGGAAGCATGTACCATAAATTAAAATACCCATTGATCCGCAGAAATCTGGGAAGCAGTGAAAAATCCGTGATATATATTTAGATATGCTTACATTTAAAATCCGCGATGGAGTGAAGCCGCAAAAGTCGAAGCACGATATAGCGAGGGATTACTGTACTTTCAATTTTCAGACCTCCCTTTGTGTATTCAAATATTGTGTACCTCCTATGTGTAATACTTTACATTTAGTTACATACATTAAATTTCATCTGCCTCAAATCTACCCAAGCCTATATGCTGTGCAAGTACCACTTGTTTCAAATTTATATGCCAATCGACCTACACAAAGTATCATTTGCAAACTTAATCAGTGTATTATTTATTTTCCTATTAAAATAATTTCATTAACAAAATATTAAAAATAGGAGCGGCCCCAGCACTGACCCCTGTGGGACAGCACCCTTAATATCAGCCAATTCAGATAGGCTTCCTTGCATCATAACCATCTGCTTCCTGTTTCTGAGCCAATTCTGCACCCTTCTACAAACACCCTGAACTCCCACTTCATTTGTTTTATGCCCAATGTCTCATGCAGCACCTTATCAAATAACTGGTCCTAATGCTTCTCCCAGCAGAACTTTAAAATACAAAAAAAGGGAATTCCTGGAGGCATGACCTTTGACATCATAATTTCTCATCACTAACATGGTTTGCCAAGTGGTTGTAATATTATTACCTAATCTCTTTCACAAAAGCCAAAATAAAAGCACCTGGCATCAGACCAGTAGCAAGTCATTACAGAAGATGTTATATGGATTTATCCTAGGATCAATATTCCAATTCTCTAGTTGAAACTGCATGTATGGTTCTCCAGTTTTTATTTTTTGTTATAATGCCTTTTCTGTATGAATGAGCTTGATTTTGTATTTCATGTTTTGGCTTTTTCATTTTTCCCTGCCCCCTTGTTAAATCCTTATTTTGTGTTTCAGTCATAATTTTTCCCCAGTCCCCCTCCCCATAATTATATGTATAAGCTCCAGAGGTATTACCCCTACTTAAAACATATAGGGCATCATGGATAAAATGTGCTTTTGCTCGGAAACGTGCATATGCAATTTTTTATGCAAAATTCAGCATTTATAAAACAAGAATTTGGCATGAAAACTGGCATAAAATGGCAGCAAATTTCAACCATCTGTAAGTCATATGCATATTTTTTTTTTTTTGTGTTGGCATTTTAGCAACTCTACGTGGCCGGAAAACGATATGAACACAAAAAAAATCTTGTTTCATTGCATGACTTAAATCATGCATCAGTCACATTCTGATGTCATTGAACTACCGTATATACTCGTGGATAAGTCGGGACTTGATTTTACAGTATAATTTCTGGTATTCTATAATGTCGGTGTTATAAGTCGAATGCGGAAAACTCACACTATTGGTCAAAGAGATGATGATATGCTAATGCCCGCCCACCTGAGAGAGTAACCACGGAGCACACTGATTTGTTTTCTATGTGGGTGCTGCAATGCGCTCTATCAGTGTTTGCGCCTAACCTCTGTCTCTCTGTCTTCATTGTGCCTATGTGACTACACGGTAATACTGTACCCGAACTATTCCGAAGCAACAATTGCACCTATTTGTGTTTTTTGTATCTCACACCCTCATACACTTTATCGTAACAGCATCCCTTATCTATGATGGAGTGTTCGATTAGAAGAATATATGAAGCTGGTTTTAAATTAAAAGCCATTGAAGTGGCGAAAGAAAATGGTAACTGCGCTGCTGCAACACATTTCGATGTGTCTGAGAAACTGATGCGAAATTGGAGAAGACATGAGGATGGCTAAAAAAAAAAAATTATTAAGTGTCACATTTTTGAATTGGCATATAAGCCGGATTCTGATTTTAATGATCGATTTTTCAGGTTTCAAGACCTGACTAATACGTGAGTATATATTGTAATTATATCATGTTCTCTCTATACAGCAGTCTTCATCATTATTAACAGACAATGCATATACTTAATGTCAAAGGCCTTATTTTGTAGCTTACAACAATAGTACACTGTGTGTTGTACAACATAACTGGCAATGGCTGCTATCACTCTTTTGTAGGACATTGCCAATGGCAAGGTAAGCAAGGAGTGAATTTTTGGGGATTGTGATTTTTTTTTTTTGGCTCAAAACAATGACTGGCTTAGAAGCTAATTTAGGCTTCCTAAAAGTTCTCTATTACAGAGAACATTACACAATTCCTGCTCCATTATTGGTTTTAACAAAGGCTGGGTAGCGAACAATGAGCACTTTACAATGCGAACTGTGGAACTTGTCAGGAAATTCACAATCATCCCTGAACCACATCATTCCATCAGAATAATTTATCAAAAATTTTGTAATTAAAATGCTGTTTAACTTACTTTCAGAAATCTTGTCAAGTAAATGTTGCTTACTCCCTTGACAGATATTTTTGTTATATAAAAGCAAAACAACTTCCATTTAAGTTTATTTTAGTTTTTGTATAATCAATTCAGAAAACAGGAGTGACGCACAAGAGAACAAACTGCATTTAAAACTAAACCAGGAGTCAAACCAGCAAGTTACCAGATTTGTTCCTATCTGGGAAACAAAATGGCCGTTGAGATGACCTTTTAACCTCTCACCAATTAACCTGATGTCATGACCCTTGTGGCCACACCCCCAGCAACCTGGACTTGCATCATGACAACTGAAACTGCAAAATGGCTGCCTCCATAGTCCGAACAAAATGGCGCCCGAAAAGATGTTAAACCAAAGTCAATTTCTAAATAAAGGCCTCAATCAAGAACGTAACCACAGAATTAAATTCCCTGAGTGCATAAATTCAAGAAACAACAGCTAGATAATTTACATAGCCTCAGAAAAGCATAGAATATTTTCAAAAGAAACCTTATTCATAACAATCTGTATAGGATGGTGCAATTAAGATGCTACCCAGACACATTCAGCTTCCTTACAGACAGGGTGTGCAAACCAAGATCAAAAGTCAATTCGAAGCATTTGTTGATTTTCCTATTGTAATCAGCGCAATTGAATACATACATGCTGAGATAAAGGCATCATCACATTATTAATTTGCTTTTTTAAGAAAGTACTCTCATTCAGTTAACATACAACTGATATGTGATGCTCAAACGTGTCCAATACTGTTACGAGATGGCCCAGCTTGACCCATGATTCCTTTATTTTAGTAGATAGTAGTGCGGGAGGCAGACTTCAGGGTCGTGCTGTGTGTGATGGTTTGCTTCTTGATAAGTAATTCTAATTGGTAGCTTTGCAGTTAAATTTAGTGCATTACTTGTATGATCTTTCTATCAGGTGATAGTGGGCACCTCTTCGGAGCCTGATTCTTCGCACCAATCACCAACCTACCAACATCATAAGAAAGGGGATATAATGGATAGATAGATAGATAGATAGATAGATAGATAGATAGATAGATACTTTATTAATCCCAAGAGGAAATTCACATACTCCAGCAGCAGCATACTGATAAAAAAAAAATATTAAAGAGTGATAAAAATGCAGGTACAACAGCCAATAACTTTGTATAATATTAACGTTTACCCACCCGGGTGGAATTGAAGAGTCAAATAGTTTGGGAGAGGAACGATCTCCGTAGTCTTTCAGTGGAGCAGGACGGTGACAACAGTCTGTCGCTGAAGCTGCTCCTCTGTCTAGAGATGATCCTGTTCAGTGGATGAAGTGGATTCTCCATGATTGACAGGAGTCTGCTCAGTGCCCGTCGCTCTGCCACGGATGTCAAACTGTCCAGCTCCGTGCCTACAATAGAGCCTGCCTTCCTCAGCAGTTTGTCCAGGCGTGAGGCGTCCTTCTTTTTTATGCTGCCTCCCCAGCACACCACCGCGTAGAAGAGGGCACTCGCCACAACCATCTGATAAACCATCTGCAGCATCTTATTGCAGATGTTGAAGGACACCAGCCTTCTAAGTAAGTATAGTCGGCTCAGTCCTCTGCACAGAGCATCAGTATTGGCAGTCCAGTCCAATTTATCATCCAGCTGCACTCCCAGGTATTTATAGGTCTGTACCCTCTGCACTGTCACCTCTGATGATCACAGGGTTCAGGAGGGGTCTGGTCCTCCTAAAATCCACCACCAGCTCCTTGGTTTTTCTGTTGTTCAGATGTAGGTGGTTTGAGTCGCACCATTTAACAAAGTCCTTGATTAGGGTCCTATACTCCTCCTGCTGCAGCCCACAATAGCAGTGTCATCAGCAAACTTTTGCAATAAAGAAAAGCACTCCTGCATATGGTTGGTGATGAATTGGGGCATCGGTTCATAAAAAGGTAGGTGCCAGTGTTTGGACTCATCGGGTTGCACGTGATGGCATGAAGACAATTTGCTATTTGTCCCTCCACTCATCTGCTGCCACTTGCTCCCATTCTTGTTTTTTTTTCTTTTAGGTTACTGACGGGAGGCGAGTAGTTCAAAGCTTGTACATGTGTGCAAAGTTTTAAATTAATTTGAGATTTATTAAGGGATTTGGCAGGACACATGATATGTATAAGATTTTATAAATCGAATAGTATTAGTGGATATGCTGTTTTTACTTTATAAGCGTAAGACAGATTTTAGTATGTAATCTAAGCAAGTTTATACACATGAGACCCCTTTTGCTTTAGCTTCTTCACTAAGGCACTAGCTATGTTTGTTAATCTTTTCCAAAATTCTTTATTCACTATTTCCAGCCTATTGTCCTCCCTTTAAAAAAAATGCTTCTCAACCCCTGTGTCTCAACCACCCAAAAGTGGGTTTATAATGCTGTTGGTGAGTTGCAGTGGTTTTCTACATAGACGATCATGCTCAATCTCCCCGCTCTAACAATTGCACTCAATTTACCAAGGGGAGATACCCCTGTCCCGCTTTGATGATTGAACTCAATTGACCACTCCCCATGGTTGGTTGAGAATACATTACCATGGATAAAAAATGGATCGCAACATCAGAAGGGTTGGGCTAAACAATGGGTTTTATTACACGCATAATTCAGTTGTGATTTTTATATTTGCCACGATCTGCTTTCAAATTAATTTTTTTCTTGCTTTATTTTCACTTCTTTTTCATATTTCCTTGTGCTGTTTAGAGTTTTAATCCATAGAATTGATTTCTGTCATGTCTTTTCTGGAGTTTAAAGATCTTGAAAACATTTTGGATCTTCTTGGGATGCCATTTTGTTCCTCGCGGATGCTGCCTTTTTGTAGCAGTTGCTGTGCCGTTGCTTTGGGTAACATTTGGGGTCAGGTTTCATGTGTCATCACGGGTATGGCAGCTCCATGCATTAACACAACGTGAGATGCGTTATCATAGCAATGGGAAGACAAACCCGTCCAAATGACAGGACCCTAGACCAAAACAACTTTCTTGGTCTTCTCGCAATTTTTATCCTGGATATGAATTTTTGGCTTTTTGCTTTTGATTTTTTGGTTTTGCAGATGTTGTTTTGCTGAGTTTTAAACTGCTTTTTTCTATCACTGTTTTTCTTAAACTGTTTTGGTTTTCTTTTTCATAAAGTATTTAGTTTTAATTGTTTGTTTTGACATATTAATGTTTTTAATTTTGTTTCAGTCCATATGTACTTCCTTCTTTTCTTTTAATAATTTTCTTTCATTTGTGGCTACTAAGTTGTATTATATTGTCTAGGCAGCGTTTCTCATTGCTCAGGGGATGATAAAAGGGGGCAGATAAAATAACCTTAGTTTGTTCCTTTAGCAAGAATTACTTTGTGATCTTTGGTTTTTGACTTTTGCTCCTTTCAAAGACTCTTTGTTTCTCAATGTTATTTTGACACTTCAGTTTCTCCAGGTTCTGATCTTTTTTTTCTGTCTTTTTAAAATAAGTTGGCTTCCTTACCAGACAATAATAAATAACATTTAAAAATAATTTTGCGTTAAATATAATAGTTTTTATGGTTTTTTGATTTCTAATGTGAGGCCTAAATAAACACATAAAGTGTTTCCTATTTTCTGGGTAAAATCAAGACGTTCACCTTTCTCAAATGAATGAACGCCCACAAAGTATGATAAAAGTGCAAACATAAAGTAAGAGCTTTTAATTGGGCTTATAATTTGAATTTGTTACAACTTTCCTTGGTCTCAAAAAATTGTTTGATTGAGGCCTGTGGGGTTTCTGAGGTCAAGGAATCTGGTAGTTTATGTTCATCTTCTGCTTCACCGTATTCTTCACATTTGTTCATTCATGATCACCAGCAGCGCCATCTTGTTTTCCCTGTGGTCATTTTCTTGTTGAGGACTGGACGCTGCGTCAGGAGTCCCTGTTGTTGGCAGGCGGTTTCTGGAGGTTGCATGTCACAATGACATTTAACACTGTGCTTTAAAAAGCCATCGCCACATATACCTAATCATCTAAGATTTGGATTTGAGAAAGATAAACCTTTCCATCTTTTCTTATTGTTAGTTTTGTAAATTCTGGTTATGTGTTTTCTGTCCTTTTTTCTGATTTACTGTATGTCTAATAGGTCTTGGCTCTGGTTATATGAGGGACGTTCAAAAAGTTGCCGCACTTTTATATTTTCGTTGGAAACGGTGAAGGCGAAGGTGAATGCTAATGGCATTTAAAAAGTTGGCACGACACTGGGCAAATTGCATCTCAAAGGAAGGTGTCTGTGTAGAAAAGTGATGTAATTTGTTTTTGAAATTCTTAATAAATAAGAGTTTAAAAAAAGTGAGGAAACTTTTTGAATGTACCTTGTATGTACTCTTTTTGGCTTATCAACAACAACAACATTTATTTATATAGCACATTTTCATACAAACAGTAGCTCAAAGTGCTTTACATATTAAAGAATAGAAAAATGAAAGACATAATTATAAAACAAAATAAATCAACATTAACATCGAATAAGAGTAAGGTTCAATGGCCAGGGGACAGAAAAACAAAAAAACTCCAGACGGCTGGAGAAAAAATAAAATCTGTAGGGATTCCAGACCATGAGACCGCCCAGTCCCTCTGGGCATTCTACCTAACATAAATGAAACAGTCCTCTTTGGATTTAGGGTTCTCACGGAAGGGCTTGATGATGATGGTCACGTAGACTTCTTCCTTTTAATCCGTCCATCATTGTTGGAGCATCATGAAGCTTTGAGTAGGTGGAGGTGGCGCAGGCCACCACCACAAAGAAACCGGAAAAGAAACAGAAAAGAGAGTAGGGGTCAGTACCGATTTTAGAGCCACCATGAATAGTTATTATGATGAATTGAACATACAGAGTATCAGGATTAAGTTAAATTACGATTAAAATGAAGTTATAAAAAGGCCATGTTAAAGTAATGTGTTTTCAGCAGTGTTTTAAAGTGCTCTACTGTATCAGCCTGGCGAATTCCTATTGGCAGGCTATTCCAGATTTTAGGTGCATAACAGCAGAAGGCCGCCTCACCACTTCTTTTAAGTTTTGTTCTTGGAATTCTAAGGAGACACTCATTTGAGGATCTGAGGTTACGATTTGGAATATAAGGTGTCAGACATTCCGATATATAAGATGGGGCGAGATTATTTAAGGCTTTATAAACCATAAACAGAATTTTAAAGTCAATTCTGAATGACACAGGTAACCAGTGTAGTGACGCTAAGACTGGTGTGATGTGTTCTGATTTTCTTTTCCTAGTTAGGATTCTAGCAGCTGCATTCTGCACTCGTTGCAAGTGATTTATATCTTTTTTGGGTAGTCCTGAGAGGAGTGCATTACAGTAATCTAGTCGACTGAAAACAAACGCGTGAACTAATTTCTCAGCATCTTTCAGTGATAAAGAGGTCTAACTTTACTTATGTTTCTTAAGTGAAAAATGCTGTCCTAATGATCTGATTAATATGTGATTTAAAATTCAGATTACAGTCAACAATCACCCCTAAGCTTTTTACCTCCGTCTTGACTTTTAATCCTAATGTATCCAGTTTATTTCTAATAGCCTCATTGTATCCATTATTGCTGATCACTAAAATTTCAGTTTTCTCTTTATTTAACTTGAGAAAATTACTATTCATCCATTCTGAGACTAGTCAGACATTGTGTTAGTGAATCAATAGAATCGGGGTCATCAGGTGCTATTGATAAGTACAGCTGTGTGTCATCAGCATAGCTGTGGTAGCTCACGTTGTGCCCTGAGATAATCTGACCTAACGGAAGCATGTAGATTGAGAATAACAGCGGACCCAGGACAGAGCCTTGTGGAACACCATATCAGATATCATGTGTCTTCGAGTTGTGATTCCCACAACTAACAAAATATTTTCTTTAATTATGACGTACCTTTGTTATTTAATTATTGTTTGTCTGGGTATGACCCCTATGTGAATTCTGACTTCTCTGTGCCATCTCCCGGTTTAATTTTTTTTCTCAAAAGTGTGTTGATTTGGTCAAGTAGTACAGTACAAAAAAAATTTATCATACACATCATATTTTGCTGCAACAGATGGCATTGAGGAGTTGAGTGGCATCTCCTAAGCTTTCTCTCTCTTTGCCACCCTCTCAGGGTATATCCAGAGGATTCCCTTCTTGGATACTCTCTGTAGTGTCTGTGCATGACATAATCCAATAGTTCACTTCACTAGTGTATATTTCTAATTCTTTTTCTCTAGTCAGTAACGGGCATTTCTCTAGTCCTTTACCAAACAATAGTACCTTTTTGGCCAGCCCTCAATGTGGTGACACTTTATTTTGGCTATCCAGTATAAATAAGTATTAACAGTCTCCATTTCATAAAACATTGTAAGCTTTTTTAGCAGGAAAGTAATGTATTTCATGAATCAGTTTGTAGTGATAATATTTTTTTCATTGAATCTGGGGTTGGGGTTGAACTGAATTTAGTTTTGTTAAGTTTGACTTGTTTGTATGGAATGTTACTTGCTTTTAATAAATTCAATGAAAAAAAATGTTATCACTGCAAACTGATTCATGAAGTTCATTAAGAGCGGAAGGCCAAAAGACAAGAGTAAAAAACTTTAAGAATAGAAAAGATAGAAGAGAATCATTTTCCCCCAATATAAGAGCTTATTCTAAAATGCTATTGATTAGAACCTGCCAGGTTTCAAAAAATGTTTTGCACAGATCATCTAAGTGAGAATTAGATTTTTCCAATTTCAAGTAGTATATAACATCAGTTACCCACTGTCTGAAAAGAGGTGGGTTAGGGTTTTTCTAGTTGAGCAAGATAAGTCTACGTGCTAATAGTGAAGTAAAGGCGATTACAGTTTGTTTGTCCTTCTCCACTTTAAGCCCTTCAGTGAGCCCACCAAACACAGCTGTTAGTGCATTAGGAGGGATTGGGACACCAAAGCTGTCTGAGAGGCATTTAAAGATTTTGGTCCAGAATGAGGTTAATTTGGTGCAGGCCCAAAACATGTGACCTAGTGAGGCTGGAGCTCGATTGCAATGTTCATTAGGTTGTCCTGGAAATGTTTTGGACAATTTTAAATGAGATAGAGGTGCTCCATAAAAGTTTTTAAGTAGAATAATTGTATGCTTTGCACAAAGCTCGAGTGTATTCTGTGCATGGCTGCCTTCCTCTCAGTTTCTGAAATGTTGAGTAAGAGATCCTTTTCCCACTGTCCTCTGGGAACTTTGAAAGAAAGGGACTCTAATTTTTTTTTTTATATATTGTAGAAATGCTGTCTGAGTCCTCAAGATTGATAAATATTTCTTCTGGAATAGAAATAAGTATGAGGTGAGGAAAACTGGGCGGACTTTATTTAGCAAAGTTTCTAATTTGGAAATAGATGAAAAATTGTGTTGATGGGAAGCTAAATGTGAAGTGCAATTGTTCGTAGGATTCAAAGACATCATCTTTGTACAAATCTCTAAGTGATTTAACCCTGTATGTTTTCTGAACATGAAAAACTGTAAGTCTGAGAGGGTGGAAAAAGGTGCTCATGTAGAGGTGTCACAGATAAAAGCTTCTCTGTCTTGAAGTGCTTCCTACATTGGTTCCATATTCTGAGTGATTGAAGGACAATTGGGTTGTTAGTAACGATATATTACTAATAATAGCATAGCTCATATCCTTCAAATTCTGGAGAACTGCACTCCCAAGCATTAAATCCATGCTGATCCAACATCAGCTACATAGGACAGGGCATGTCATCCACATGGATGACAAGTAGGCTTCCCTGGATGCTGTTGTGTGGCCAGCGGAATAAGGGTCGTCGTGAAATTGGGCAATCATACAAGTGTTACAAAGATAACTTTAAAGGAAATCTAAATGTTTCTGACATTAACATTACACTCTTAGAAACACCAAAGCATGTCTTTCTGGGTGCAGCTCTGCCCCAAAGCTGTTGATAAATTTGAAAAGAAAAGAGCAGACATAACTCAGATAAGAAGGGAGAGATGTTAAGTGATGCAGAGTCTCCGCAGAGATTTGTCCATGCAGTGTCTGTGGAAGATGCTGTTGTGTGCTGATTGGTCTTCATTCCCACATGGGGACACATTCAGACACTTAGTCTGTCTCTCTACCCATCCATTGGATAGATGGGATAATCCAACAAAGCAACTGTATAGTTAATAAAGATCTTATAAAGTGTTACTAGCTGGTCTAAACTAAAATGTGACACATACTGTAACTGCTTTTAGTCTGAAACATCTGGCAAAATTAAAAATCTGTGACAAGTGTTACTTTTCTCTGTCATACAAAAGCTTTCCTGGGATTATTATTTTCATTTGGAATAACTCATTGTGTAATGACCTTTATTATGACTAAATCTTCTTCTTCTCCCTACTCTTCATTTTTTTTCCCACATTTGTGTTGGGTCGGAGGCATAATGACTACATCATGCAAATAGGTAGATAATTATATTCCATACACAGATATGGTTTGGTGTGATCGAAATGAGAAAGTATTTAGACTACTTCACTTTCTGCACACTTTACCGTGTTGTAGATTTCATTTTAAATGGATAATTTTGCTATTTTTGCTTATCAGTCTACATTTAATGACGCATAATGAAAACATATTTTCATAGAAGTTAGCAAATGTATTAAAATCAAAAACTGAAATCTGTCATTCCTAGAAGTGTTCAGACCCTTTGCTGTGACAGTCCAGTCAAGTGCATCCTGTCTGCTTGAATTCTCCTTGAGATGCGTCAACAACTTGATTGAAGTTCACCCATGGCTTACTGAATTGATTGGACATCATTTAGAAAGACACATGTGTACCTGTGTATAGAAGGTCTCACAATTCACACTGAATGTCGAGACTAAAGCCGAGTCCTGAAGTTCAAGAAACGTTCTGTACACCTTTGAGATCAAATTGTGGTGAAGCATAGATCAGGGCAAGGGAATAAAACATTTCTAAAGAAGTGAGAATTCCCAGGAACACAGTAGCCTCAATAATTGTGAAATGAAAAAAAGTTTAGAAGCACCAGGACACGTCCCAGAGTTGGCCATCTGGCCAAACAGAGTAACTGGGCAAGAAGGACCAGAGGCCACTCTAATAGAGAACCCAATGGTCACTTTAACAGAAGGCTCCTAAAGTCCTACTGTCTATCACACTGCTTGATCACTTATTCCATGTGTCTATGGTTCTCTATGTGAAGAAAACGCTCCTATTATTTACGTGAAATTTACCCTTAACAAGTTTACAACTGTGTCCCCGTGTACTTGATTAACTCATTTTAAAGTCACCGTCTCAATCCACTGGACTAATTCCCATCATAATTTTAAATACTTCAATCATGTCACCTCCTATAATCTCCTATAAAGGCTCAGCTGTTTTAATTTTTCCTCATAACTTATCCCCTGTAGCCCTGGAATCAGCCTAGTCGCTCTTCTCTGGACGTTTTCTAGCACTGCTAAGTCTTTTTCTATAGCCTGGAGACCGGGCTGTTTTGTTTTGTAGTGCTCAGAAGGTCTGTTGACAGAGCTCTCCGATTAAAACTGCAGTCAGGTCGGTCTAGTTGTTATATCTAATGATTTACATCATTGGGTTAGCAAAGGATGTGCTGTTGACTCCACATAGACCTTTTTTTCTGGAATGTTCCCTCCCTTTATCATCATTGTCCAGTTCTGTGTGCATCTTCATGAGTTCCCACAAACTGCTTGTTTCAGAATTATACATTAGTCCAGTTGTTCTCAAAGTTAGTCCTGGGAATCCCCTTTAGATCTCATGTGGTTCAGGTTTTTGCTCCCACCAGTTTCACATTCAGTGAGTCATGTTTCCACTAACTGATCTCATTTCATTAATTGATCTTTTTTTGCCTTTTTCTTTAAATCCACATTCATACCAGGAGAAGGTGGGAGCGAAGGATGCCATCATCTACATGCTACACCGATCCCGCTCCCACTTGGACAGAGGCAGTGGTGCTGTAAGAATTATGTTTCTGGACTTCTCTAGTGCCTTCAATACCATCCAACCTCTGCTCCTTAGGGACAAGTTGACAGAGATGGGAGTAGATTCATACCTGGTGACATGGATCATGGACTATCTTACAGACAGACCTCAGTATGTGCGTCTCGGAAAGTGCAGGTCTGACATTATGGTCAGCAAAACAGGAGTGCCGCAGGGGACTGTACTTTCTCCGGTCCTGTTCAGCCTATATACATCGGACTTCCAATACAACTCGGAGTCCTGCCACGTGCAAAAGTTTGATGACGACACTGCTATCGTGGGCTGCATCAGGAGTGGGCAGGAGGAGGAGTATAGGAACCTAATCAAGGACTTTGATAAATGGTGCGACTCAAACCACCTACACCTGAGCACCAGCAAAACCAAGGAGCTGGTGGTGGATTTTAGGAGGCCCAGGCACCTCATGGACCCTGTGATTATCAGAGGTGACTGTGTGCAGAGGGTACAGACCTATAAATACCTGGGAGTGCAGCTGGATGATAAATTGGACTGGACTGCCAATACTGTTGCTCTGTGCATGAAAAGACAGAGCCGACTATACTTCCTTAGAAGACTGGCGTCCTTCAATATTTGCAATAAGATGCTACAGATGTTCTATCAGACTGTTGTGGTGAGCATCCTCTTCTACGCGGTGGTGTGCTGGGGAGGCAGCATAAAGAAGGACGCCTCACACCTGGACAAACTGGTGAGGAAGGCAGGCTCTATTGTAGGAGTAAAGTTGGACAGTTTAACATCTGTGGCAGAGCGATGGGCACTGAGCAAACTCCTGTCAAACATGAAGAATCCACCGCATCCACTGAACAGGATCATCTGCAGACTGAGGAGCAGCTTCAATGACAGACTGAGGAGATCGTTCCTCCCCCAAACTATGTGACTCTTCAATTCCACCCCGGGGTAAATATTAACATTATACAAAGTTATTGTCTGTTATACCTTCATTGTTATCACTCTTTAATTTAATATTGTTCTTTATCAGTATGCTGCTGCTGGAGTATGTGAATTTCCTCTTAGGATTAATAAAGTATCTATCTATCTATCTATTTATCTACATTCAGAAAAGCACAGCAGTGTGATTTTTACATTTATACGATATTTGTATTTTTGCTCTGTCTTTTTTCTTTGTTTTCCTATTCATTTCCATATTTTTACTATGTGGTTTGCTCTCTTAATTTTGTCCTAATAATGACAACTAACAACAAGCAGAGCAGACACCTTGGAAAACGACACTCAATGCTTAAAGAATGAAACATCCTCAGCACCAGATCACCTAACGTGTTCTTTACTAAAGAATGGGTTAACACTTTAGTTTAGGTAGTGCAAAAATGCTAAAATATCTATTACTCATTAACTGTTATGTAACAAGATCTTACCCAACACTTGTCTGGGTCTTCATCGCACTTACAAAGCATCAGTAAAGTGCTTATTCATCTCTGCTATGTGACTTCACTTTAGAGTGGTCTGAGGTGGCTTAACCGTGACATGTTTCTGTTGATATGAAATATTTAGTATAAGACCTGTGAATCCTTCAAATTAAGAAGCAATTTTACCATCTTGTCAATATACCATACAGCACAGAGATGAATAGCTTATCTACTGACATTTTACATGTGCTACGAAGACCCAAAGAAGTTAAGGTCTTGTTACATAAGACTAAATGACTAACAGGCACATTATTTCAGTACCTAAAATGAAGTATTACCAATAAGCGAATAAATAACTAGAACACCTAGAAAAGCACAATGGAAATCATGACAATTGTGAAAATCTTAAAAATCGTGTTAAAATAAACACAATAAGTTACACCCGTGTGACAAACAAAAATGAGCGGTACATTCTGGTTGACTCAGTTTTCTAAATTCTACATTAACTCCAAAACACAGAAACTGAGGAGTAACCACTGAATTAATTCCGCAAAGAGTCCAATGAAAAGCAGAAGTTGGTTGGAACAAAAATCTGCTGCCACATGGGATCAAGAGGACTAAATCCACTGCTTTAGACCACATTTTAACTGTTCCATTAGAAATTTTTTAAATCTACTGTATTTTCTACAATTTTATTCTAAATCTTATTCTAAATTTACATTGTCAGCAGTTGTGATGATAGAAACTACTATGAAATACTGATTTTACACATAGATAGATGGTGTAGATGTAACCCCTTAGGAAGACAGGAATAGTTCAATCAATCAGCCTTTATTCTGGCACTGGTAAGCAGATGGATTCATGTGTTGCAAGGCAAAAGATCAAAGTTCCACTTTTTAGTCAGCTTTTTTACACTATATTTTCTCCTTCCCCCTTCCCTATAAAAAAGCATAATATCGTTAACCTAAGCATTTCATTTTATATTGCGCAAATTGGCCAACCGTTTCTGTTTTGTGTACGTGTCAGAGGGGTCCTAAAGAAGGAAAGATCATCTTTCCTGTGTCTAACATACACGTTCCTAAAAAGGAAGTTGTTCTGGGTCAATTTACTGCACCCTGTCTTATGACAGACACCTGTATGGATAACTTGCCAGTATAACAAAACAGCTTTGTCAGCTTTTAACCCTTACAACAACAACAACAACATTTATTTATATAGCACATTTTCATACACACAGTAGCTCAAAGTGCTTTACATAATAAAGAATAGAAAAATAAAAGACACAATAAGAAAACAAAATAAGTCAACATTAATTAACATAGAAGCTTAGTACCTTAGTAGCTTGCAAGCAGTTAACCTTTCTTTCACGATAGATAGATAAAACTTATAACTATTAGTCCTCAGGGGGTACATCTAGCAATTTTAAAGTGCACATTTTATTGGCAGTGCTGCTTCATTCATCCAGTTTCCTTGCTTCAAATCCTACAAAGTCAGTGTAGAGCAGGGGTGGGCAAAGTCATTCCTGGAGGGCCACAGTGGCTGCAGGTTTTTGTTCCAACCCAGTTGCTTAATAAGAAGCATTCATTGTTCAAGCAGCTCTTCTGCTTCATTTTAGTTGTTTCGCTCATTAGGATTTTGAACCCTTATTGCAGGCCGCCACCAGAAATATTTGGGCCCCAGACAACTGGTGGGCCCCTCTGCCTTCCCACGGGTCCCCAAATGCACAAAAAATCAAGTGTGAAGGGGCCCCCTTCCGTTAGGGCCCCGGACCACAGTCTCGTTTGTCCTCCCCCCTGGTGGTAGGCCTGCTTATTGCTTATTTTAATCTTAAAACAGCTGTTCTCTTGGTTTTTAATGGCTTTTTATTAGCAATAATATTCAAATGACAAAAGAAAGCAGCATTTCTCCATTTTGCTTGTTTCCATTTACACCTGTGTGTATTTATCGTGCGCTATTTGGTTTAATTACATACTTGGGAGGAAAGTGAAGAGAAAAAAGTGAAAGATTGAGTATTATTTATACGTTTTAGACTTCATATCATTTGGATGATATCATTAGAAAGGAAAGAAAATCTAGGATATGAGAATGGCCTGATATGGAAGAGTTAAAGCTCTAACAAGCCATGAAATTGAATTTTTGGCAAGGATTGTTTTCTAATTAAGCAACTGGGTTGGAGCAAAAACCTGCAGTCACTGCGGCCCTCCAGGACTGACTTTGCCCACCCCTGGTGTACAGCTTACACATTCTCTTTGCGACTTTGTGAGTATTTTTCCAGATATTCCCTCATCTTCACTAATGTGGGATGTAGGTTGATTGCCATTTCTAATGTCATTTGCACCTTTTTATGTAAATATTTTAGTTTTCAGAAACAGCTTATGATTACATTACTTTTTAGGTTCGTGGGTAAGGCAAAAAATTACAAGTTTGTGAACAGACGGAATCAGCGCAGGATTCATCTATGGCCACGATTCTTTACCTGTATCATTTGGGGTTTATGAGTTCATTAAAAGCATCGTCTTCTCAAGGAAAAGCCCTCAGCATCATTTATTCCCAATCCGAAGTCTAACCCAGTGTTGTTTTATCTTTGTCTAGCATGCTCACTTTCTACTATTCCTTTTATATTTTTTGGCATAGCTGTCCATATTATTTACTTACTGTATGCTTGTACACTGTATAATTCTCTGCATCTAGCAGAGAAACAATGCATTTAAAGCAGGGAAAAATCATCAAATTAAAATTACATGGAATGAAATTTAAATGCATTTTCATTAAGATACTAAAGTAGTGCTGTTTATTTTTTTAACAAGCTTTCGAAGAAGTATACATGTGTTATCTACACTTAGACATAGACGAAGGGGAAAATGATTTGATCCTGACAGATGTAATGCCTTTCTATTGATTTCATTCTCTAGAGGATAGAATTAGACTAGAGCTGTAACATATGTTATCCTCAATGTAAAGAATTTTCAGTGTCCATGCATTTATTATATGCAGTAATTAAGGTTTGTTTTGCAAGACTTTAAATTGCATGTTAACAAACAGTATACTGTGTAACATATGCATAAAAAACAACATAACATTCTTCTAAAACTTGTGTGCATATATATATATATATATATATATACTGTATATGTATATATATATATATATATACTGTATATGTATATATATATATGTATAGAGAGACGGAGAGAGAAAGACACAGAGGGAGCGACTGGCAATAGGGAACCACTGTGACACAATTGTTGGGGTATTACCCCGATTACCTCGATTAATTTTCCTAAAACAAAAAAGCAAAATGGTTCATAATGTCGAAAGGAAAAGATGCTGATCAGAACATCAGTTATTATAGGATTCTTTGCTCTTGAAGGAATCATTTTGATCTCACATGCGAGTTCGTTTTCCACCAACTCCAGATCACAAATGAAATGTGAGCAGGTGTCCACCTGACAATCCGTGTTCACAACATCAATGGCCGAATTGTTTTATACCTTTTCGGACCGTCATTGATAGAATCCATCTCTTTAATTCTTCACTGAGCATAATACAATGCCTGGATGTAGATTGGCCATCTACCGTCAAAATCCTTCCTTCTCCCCTTATTGAGTTTGACTGTCATTAGTTCCTGACTAGAACAGTTCCTCACGGGTGGTTCAAAATCCCATCCATGAACAGTGATGTTGGTCTTCATGAGAAAATTTCCCGCACCGATATTTAAGCATGAGAAACCCAGGCAGTGACAACCAGCACACAAAAGAGAGACATCATACAATATATGGTACATATATATAATATATTGTATAAAATTTATGTGACAGTGCTACAAATTTAGTTTTAATTGCCGATGTGAAAGAAATTGCTTCTCTCTGTACTCGAAAAGTTAAGGTATCCATTATAAATCAACTATTAACAGTCTATAAACATTCTATGCTATTAGAAATTATATTGAGCTGTCAGATTTGAACACCTTAATTAATGAGGTAAAAGAAAAAATGTATTGGAATAACCTTTCCCTTTTGTTTCAGTCTCATTTGGCAGTTATTAATATGAAAATTTTTCAATTTTGAATTTTGGTAGCTCAATGCTCCCCAAGCACCTTCTTCTTTTAGGTATCAGGTCAGCTCTGTGATTAATTCTCTTCAGTGGAAAGCTAAAAGACCTGCCATCAAACACTCCATTTTGATTTGAGCCAGACTGGGTAACCATTTGTTCCTTTGAACTATACCGTTGGGCATATAGCGTACATCCAGTGGCAGTTTTTGATATGGGCGACATGGGCCGTTGCCCAGGGTGGCATCGTGGTGGGGGGCGGCATCTTGGGCATTGGCCAAACAGGCTAGGACTGCCCCTGCGTTCATCCAATCCTCCACTTTCTCTTTGAAGATATTCATAGAGTTTATCAGTATCCTAGAAAGTGTTTCCTGACGGGTTTAAGTCCAGACCCAATCTGTCATCAGAATTCCTAAAACCTCCATGGCGTTAACCCTCAGCATGACTGAGGCTTGTAATTCTATGCAATTACGATTAAACCTGAGTCAGGATCGGGGTTACATGTAATGACATACTTTATAGTGTTAAGCCTGAAAACCCTGGGGACAATATTCTGCTGCCATCTACTGGATGAAATAACATCATTCTACTGCTTTATAGTAACTCTAGGGTAACTCATCAATATTCATGAGTAGGGCGGAGACTTCAACGAAAAACACAATGGCAAAGGACAAGCCACAGAGTAAACTGAAACTCGAATCAAGCATTAGTGATGATGATATGAATTAGTCATTAAACGTTGATGCAAATATTGAAACTGATGCGTACGCCACTGTATGACAGGACTGCTGTGATATGTCCAGTGAAGCTTCACTGTGGTGCGACAGTACCAGTGTGGCGAAAAGGCAAAACAAGTGGGATCAAGTGCATGGACAAGAATGACATTAGCCTCTAAGTACTGTTCACAGTCTAAGCGAAGGAGAGAATGAAAACAAAACTGTTTGCCATTCTGATCAATCCTGTACATTCACTCTCTCTGACACACCAACACTGAGGATTTTCAGCCAAAGAATCATTCAACAGAAGTGTGTCAAGAAGTCCGACAGGGGCTTCTTTATACAAATAGCAATTTGTCTATTTAGTTCCTCACTGTGACTGCCAAGTCAGAAGTTTTCTTTTCTTTCTTTTTAAGTTTTTCTTCCTTTTTAGTTATTCTGGTGTGTGTTCAGACTGCAGTGTGTATGTACGAGGGACATTCAAAAAGTTTCTGCACTTTTATATTTTCATTGGAAACAGTGAAGGTGGGAGGAATAGTAATTGGTCAGGTGTCTGAGAGTGTCATGTGACTGGGATAAACTGCATCACAATTAGGTGACTATGTAGAAAAGTGATGTCATTTGTTTTTAAATATTTTAATCAATAGAGTTAAAAAAAGGTGTGGAAACTTTTGAACGTCCCTCGTATATATATTTATTTATTTTAACAACTTCTATCTGTCTATCTATCTATCTATTATATAGTGCCTTTCCTATCTATTTATCTATCATATAGTGCCTTTCCTATTTATTTTCTTTTCCTATCTATCTTCATCATAACAACTATTCATGGTGGCTCTAAAATCGGTACTGACCCCTACTCTCTTTTCTGTTTCTTTTTCCGGTTTCTTTGTGGTGGTGGCCTGCGCCACCTCCACCTACTCAAAGCTTCATGATGCTCCAACAATGATGGACGGATTAAAAGGAAGAAATCTACGTGACCATCATCATCATCAAGCCCTTCCGTGAGAATCCTAAATCCAAAGAGGACTGTTTCATTTATGTTAGGTAGAATGCCCAGAGGGGACTGGGCGGTCTCATGGTCTGGAATCCCTGCAGATTTTATTTTTCTCCAGCCGTCTGGAGTTTTTGTTTTTCTGTCCCCTGGCCATTGAACCTTACTCTTATTCGATGTTAATGTTGATTTATTTTTTATAATTATGTCTTTCATTTTTCTATTCTTTAATATGTAAAGCACTTTGAGCTACTGTTTGTATGAAAATGTGCTATATAAATAAATGTTGTTGTTGTTATTTATCTATTATATAGTGCCTCTACTATCTATCTATTATATAGTGCCTTTCCTATCTATCCATCTATCTATCTATCTATAATGTAACTCCTTTCCTATCTATCTATCTATCTATCTATCTATCTATCTATCTATCTATCTATCTATCTATCTATCTATTTATCTATCTATCTATCTATCTAAAGTCAGTCAGTCATTCTCCAACCCACTATATCCTAACACAGGGTCACGGGGGTCCACTGGAGCCAATCCCAGCCAACACAGGGCGCAAGGCAGGATACAAAGCCCGGCAGGGCGCCAGCCCACCGCAGGGCACACACCAAGCACACATTAGGGACAATTTAGGACCGCCAATGCACCTAACCTGCATGTCTTTGGACTTTGGGAGGAAACCCTCTGTAGACCTCTGTAATCAAATTGTGGTAAGGTATAGGTCAGGAGAAGTTATAATAATAATAATGCATTTTATTTATAGGACACTTTACATTAGTAGTAAATCTCAAAGTGCTACATAAAGTTTAAACAAAGGCAAAGCAAGATAAAAACAGAGATAAAACACCAATAACTAGTAGTATTCTTGTTAATATGCTTTCATCCATCCATCATTTATCCAACCTACTAAATCCCAATTACAGGGTCATGGGGGTCCACTGGAGCCAATACCAGCCAACACAGGGCACAAGGGAGGAAACAAACTACGGGCAGGACGCCAGCCTACCGCAGGGCACACACACTCCAAGCACACCCACGGGGAGAACATGCAAACTCCACGCAGGGAGGACCCAGGAAGTGAACCCGGGCCTGCTAACTGCGAGGCAGCAACGCTACCACCGCGCCACCGTGCCACCCCTCTGTCAAAAGTGTTTGTTATAATGATTATAAAAAATCAATAAGAAGGTTAAGCAAAATACCTGTTAAAAGATGACTGTGAATAACTTTCATTATTGCCTTTTCTTGTTTTTTTCTCCTGTATGGAAGACATGTAGAGTTAGATAAATGGTATCTCAGAACCGACCCAACCCAATATGGCTGAATTTGAGTGTGAGGATCTACTGTATATGCCTTTTTGAGATCCTGCTTTACATCCAGAGGCATAAGGAGGTTTAAAAATGTTAAATTCATGGATAAATTAATGAGTTACTGAGGACAATGACATAAGGAGTTTCGTATAAAAGTGCATGTTGAATGGTAACGATTTTGATAAAAAAAAAAAGAGATTATAAAGGGACTATTTATTGAGGAAAGTATTCAAGAAAGTGATCTAAAGTCATACATATTGGATGATTTGATAGAATTATTTTGTTTTACTTTTCCAGTCATACAATATTTGAATAAATCATATTCTTGTTAAAAATGAGTAGCAGAGTAAAGATACCAAAAACAAAACATCAGATACACCAAAAAAGCAGCATAAACTTTCACGAAAAAAGCAACTGGAACAGAAAGACAATTTCCAATAGAAGAAAAAAAAATTACAGCTCACATTTCAAGAAAGTTCGCCCAATCAATAGTTAAAGACAGCCACTGCCGTAAAAAGGCTGACATGAAGTCAAATGCTTCAGGACACATCATCTCTCTTTCAGTGGCATTAAAACCAGCACATGTCATCTTACTGACCACAGGCTATGTGGCTGGATTACTGAAAGTGTCCTGAGCTATAACCTATCTCTTTTATCAAATGAAGGTTTCGTGTGTGTTCATAAAGCTGTTCTGTCAGAGACGAGCTAGCTGGTAGTGGACGTTTTATGCTAAAGCATGAAGAATTTTTAAACAATTCATATGAGGAGCTCTTTCTTAAATACAAATTTTTGTTTTGAGTTCATTTGATTGAGACTTAAGTTAATATGGCAGCACAATGATGCAGTGGTAGTGTTGCTGCCTCACTGTAAAGAGACCAGGGTTTTCTTCGCAGGTCCTCCTTGTGTGGAGTCTGTATGTTCTCCCCATGTCTATTAATATATTAATAGTACATTTTATTTATATTGTGTATTTCCCATGCTCAAGGTGCATGGGTTTCCTCCCACAGTCTGAAGACATGCCTGTTAAACTGGCCCTAGTGTGTTTGGTTTGTGTATGTTCACCCAGCGATGAACTGGTGGGCCAGTCCAGGGTTTGTTCCTTCATTGCGGTCTAGTACTAGTTGGGATAGGCTCCAGCACCCCCCACAACCCCGGTCTGGATAAGGTGAATTAGAAAATGTCTAAAGTTTATAATACATTACCAATTTATCCTTTACGCTCTCGATAAACTGCTCAGTTTCGGTTGTATTATTAGCACTAATGTTTTTAGGGCCTCTAAAAAGAGACACATACACTAGTTTTGGGAAATATTCAGTCCATTCACTTTTAAACAGTGCAGAAAGTGAAGGAGTCTGATATACTTTCTAACTTTACAGTCCATTATTTGGAGTGTGCAAAAGTAACCAAATATTCTGTACCTGTCAGTTGTGCTTGAAAGTTTGTGAACCCTTTAGAATTTTCTATATTTCTGCATACATATGACCTAAAACATCATCAGATTTTCACTCAAGCCCTAAAAGTAGATAAAGAGAAACCAGTTAAACAAATGAGACAAATATATTATACTTGGTCATTTATTTATTAAGGAAAATGATCGAATATTACATATTTGTGAGTGGCAAAAGTATGTGAACCTTTGCTTTCAGTATCTGGTGAGACCCCTCTTTGCAGTAATTCTCTGGTAGAACAACTTGTGTGCTTAGGGTCGTTGTCTTGCTGCATGACCCACCTTCTCTTGAGATCCAGTTCATGGACAGATGTCCTGACATTTCCCTTTAGAATTCTCTGATATAATTCAGAATTCATTGTTCCATCAGTGAAGGCAAGCTGTCCTGGCCCAGATGCAGCAAAACAGGCCCAAAACCATGATACTACCACCACCATGTTTCACAGCTGGGATAAGGTTCTTATGCTGGAATGCAGTGTTTTCTTTTCTCCAAACATAACGCTTTTCATTTAAACCAAAAAGTTCTATTTTGGTCTCATCCATCCACAAAACATTCTTCCAATAGCCTTCTGGTTTGTCCACGTGATGTTTAGCAAACTGCAGACGAGCAGCAATGTTTTTTTTGGAGAGCAGTGGCTTTCTCCTTGCAACCCTACCATGCACACCATTGTTGTTTAGTGTTGTCTTGATGGTGGACTCATGAACATGAACATTAGCCAATATGAGAGAGGCCTTCAGTTGCTTAGAAATAACCCTGGGGTCCTTTGTGACCTCGCCAACTATTACACGTGTGCCTTGCTCTTGGAGTGATCTTTGTTGGTCGACCACTCCTGGGGTTGGTAACAATGGTCTTGAATTTCCTCCATTTGTACACAATCTGTCTGACTGTGCATTGGTGGAGTCCGAACTCTTTAGAGATGGTTTTGTAACCTTTTCCAGCCTGGTGGGCATCAACAACTCTTTTTCTGAGGTCCTCAGTAATCTTCTTTGTTTGTGCCATGATACACTTCACATGTGCTGTGAAGAGCAGACTTTGATAGATCCTGTTCTTTAAATAACACAGGGTGCCCACTCACACCTGATTGTCATCCCATTGATTGAAAACTCGAATTTCACCTTCAAACTAACTGATCATCCTAGAGGTTCACATACTTTTGCCACTCACAAATATGTAATATTTGATCATTTTCCTTAAAAAATAAATGACCAAGTACAATATTTTTGTTTCATTTTTTAACTGGTTTCTCTTTATCTATTTTTAGGACTTGAGTGAAAATCTGATGATGTTTTAGGTCATATTTATGCAGAAATATAGAAAACTGTTCACAAACTTTCAAGCACAACTGCAGCTGTTCTGTCAAGGGGGTTTGCAGTTGGAGGGGGTCAGAAATGATCTCACATGCCTCCCCCAAGTTTAAATGCCTTGCTGCACCACTGGGCAAGTATGTATGCACTGGAGAGCTTTCTTATGTTAGTAAAAGAGCAGCCTTTAACCTCACCTGTCTGTAAATATAAACTATGCAATGACATTATTTGGTTTTTTGAACTCTCTACTGACTTATGTTAGGAACGTTGAAGGGAACTATTCATGGTAGTTCATTATAGCTTCTCAGCTGACATCCAATACATTTCGATTGTCTCTTACAAAAGAATCAAAACATTTTCTTCAGAATTTGTTTCTCATTCCTAATTTATGTGCGTTATTGACAGAGCAACAGCACAGTGGGCAAATTACCTTAATGAGCTATCATTATTATTTTATGTATGAGAGAATTTGTTAGTACTGTACAGATAAAGCAAGATCATTTGTTGATGTAATTGGTTTGCTGATTCAAAACTCCCATTACCCACAGTAACTTAAAAAGATCAGGACAAATTGTATTCGCTTACACAGAGGGACGTAAAGTGATTCAGAGATAAGCACATATACTGAAATGACCTGTAAATGTCACCCTAGATTCATAACAATATAACATACATACATTTTAAAGCATTCGCAAGTTTAATTTCTTAAATCTGTTCAAATCCAAAAACTTAAAAAAGCAGCCATGTTGTTCAAAGATAGATATTATCCTGCAGGCACTGTTGCTGAACATTAGAAAAATCCTGATGTCAACAGGCCATTCAGCCCAACAAAGTTCACTAATCGTAACCATCTACTTTCTCTAAAGTAACACCAAGTCGAGTTTTAAAGGTTCTTATAGTTCTACTCTCCATCACACTACACAGTAATTTATTCCATGTGTCTGTGGTTCTTTATGTGAAGAAATTTCTTTGTGCAAAATTTACCCTTAACAAGTTTCCAACATAGATCACATATTCTTTTTGAAGTAATTTTAATGTGCACCCTGGGTTCACCATGCTAATTACGTTATTTAATTTTAAAAACTTCAGTCATGTCACCTCTCAATCTCCTTTTGCTTATTCAGCTCCTTTAACACTAGAATTACCAGAGCCTACGAAAAAACTCGTAAATCCATCCCATCTTAAATCGCTTCACACCTCTCCATCAGCGTCTTTTGTCCTTTAAATGTGTTGATAAGCAGCAAGCAGTCTGTCATCACATCGCCCACCGGCGCACAGTTTTCTCAGCTCAAGTCTATATACCTGAATGTCAGTTGCTTGGAGTTGTATAGAGTGAGAAGTCAAGCAAAATCACACCTTTTATAAATACTATATATTGTTTTTTGGAACACATGCATTTGTTGTGTGTTCCGTGTCTACAACGATCTATGTAAACACATTGTTAAAACAGAAACGTTTTTCATGTTTTAGTAATAATTGACAAAATGTAGACATGAAGTTTATAATGTGTGAAGCCTGAAGTCCAAATATCAAAGAAAAACTTTCACAAAAAAGTGCGCTTTTATTCAAAAATATTACTGCAGAAAAAACAACACGCGTTAGGGTGCGACATTGACACACATTTACTACGACTGCTTCGGTGGTGCAACAGTATCAACTGTTGACTGGTAATCAAAATTTCATGGGTTCGATCCCCGGATGAGTCCATTTTTAGAAGTGAGCTGCTTTTATTCATAGTATTTTAAATAAAAACATACATTTGATTTCAGTCAGTCTGTAACAGCCGGTGTAAATGTATGATACTTGTAAAGGTTAGCTTTGTTTTTTTTTTATTCAGTTTCATTCTCTCAATCGCGTTCACGATCCTACCCTAAGCCCCCTCCCCATCTGACACTGCTGTTTTCACATAAAGACGCGCTATAGCTCTGCACTCTGTAGAAAGTAAGTAAATAAATCCAAATAAATAACATTCAATCTTGCTTTTATGTAAGTAACTTATAAATGTTGATGTACAAGTATAACAAAACAAGTGCACTTTTATTCAAGACTATAACGGAAGAAAAAAGAAAGTCACAAGTACATTGCAGAGCTTCCTGAGTTTGAGCGACACGGGCATGCTCAAAAAATACAAGTGTAATGCCACGAAAAGTGCATGCAGACACTTCAGTTTGCATGCATTGGTACGAGAATGCAGTCAGACTTCTTTTTAGGGCAGTTTCATTCTCTCAGTCGCGTTCACGATCCTACCTACGTGCCCCCCCACCCCCATCTGACACTGTTGTCTTCACATAAAGACGCACATTCTCATTACAATCATTAAATAATTAAATTTCTATTGCGCTTTTCTGCCTACTCAATGTGCTTTACATAGAAAGTGGCTGTCCACTTCAACCACCACCAATGTGTAGCACCCACCTGGTTGATGCAGTGGCAGCCATTATTGTACTAGTATGCTCATCACATATTAGCTATTAGGTGGTGAAGGGGTGAGAGAGATAGCCAGTTAGAGACAGGGAATGATTAAGAGGCCAGAAAGGACAAGGCCGGAATAGGCAATTTAGCCAGGACATACGGATAAACCCTACTCTTTTCAAAAGATGCTCAGCGATCTTTAATGACCACAGACAGTCAGCAGCATGGTGTTACACCTCATCCGAAGGACGGTGCCAATTTCTACATCACTGCACCAGAACATTGAGGTTATACGCAGAGACCACAGGGTAAGCAGCCCCTGCTGGCCTCATCAACACCTCTCATTTGGACCCAAGCTGGTTAGAGAACGAACCTCCAGTGTGACTCACTGCGTTTGTACAGCCGACTTAGGCTTTCTTTTTATTGTGCCGTGTACAGGTTGTTTTGTGCTTTAATTCTGCTCAAAAAATTAAACAGTTGGCCTGGTTGGCTCCCCAAATGTTTTTGTGAATCAGTTGCCTTCTTCACACTGTGACAAACCTAATATTTTGTTAGATTTCTTAAAAGCAATTGTACACTCTCTGGATGTTGATAGTGATAAGTCTGCTATGACTTCCAAGGGTCCTTCTCGTAAGGCGTACTCTCAAGTTCCAGAACCTCCCATTGTGTATCGTATGTTTGGACTCTCATGAAAGGCAGGTTGTCCCACTAGCTTTGCTCAGTCCTGAATTGGCCACCAATGAATTGTAGGACACACTCACTTATGTTAGACCAAATAAGAGTCACTATTTAACTTAAAATGTCTGTCTCTGGGATACATAAAGAAAATAAGATTTCATAGAAAAAAAATACATATTCACCCTCAAAGACAGAAACTGAGCTAGGAAGTCAGTCCCTCCAGGATTTCGCAGGGTTTTTTTGTGATTGTTGCGGCCTAAAATGCCAGATTTTGCGGCAGCTTTTCCAAAAAGTTGTGATGTTTTGAGGCTTTATTTTTTTCTATAACATTTCAAGAACAAACAAATTTACAAAAGTAAAAGTAAAAAAACTCATATTTAGTACAGATCAAATGCAATAAAACTTGGTAAGATAAGTTACCCACTCCACTGTTACCCTCACTAATAAAATATGTGTGAACTTACAGTATTTGTGTATGCTCTTTCCTCTTCGTCACTGCATCAGTGACATATGGCACACACACTCACACGTACAACTTTAAAAAATCAAGCACATACAGCATGTTTAATTGCTTCATTTAATACTTTTATCTGTAAGCATATTTATTTCTCTCATACTCGCTCACACACACCCACACATGCTGAGCACAAACACACACACATCATTTGAGATGCAGACTAACAAGCACACCTCTGTAACTTTCTAATTCTGCCTCTCTAATATCCATCCATCAATTATCCAACCCGCTATATCCAGACTACAGGGTCACGGGGGTCTGCTGGAGCCAATCCCAGCCAACACATGGCACAAGGCAGGAAACAAACCTCGAGCAGGGTGCCAGCTCACCAAAGGGCGCGTGCACACACACACCAAGCACACACTAGGGTCAATTTAGAATCGCCAGTGCACCTAACCTGCATGTCTTCACGCAGACACGGGGATAACATGCAAACTCCACGCAGGGAGGACCCGGGTAAGCGAACCCGGGTCTCCTAACTGCTAGGCAGCAGCGCTACCACTGCGCCACCGTGCTACCCCTCTCTAATATTTTCCATAAATTTTAATCTAACTCACCTTGTTTCTTTCAGCACTTGCAGCCGATCTGCATGCAACAGCCTCTGTCATGGTCTCTTGTCGTGTCTGTATTCCTCACTTTTCAGCCATTCTCCGGGCATGTTTTGTAGTAGAAAAGTGCCTGTCAAGTGATGACTTTCGTCTGCATTCAACCACAATATCGCACATGGTGCAAAACAGTTACCCACCACTTTCGTGTAATACTTCAGGAAATTGACTTGCACAGACTTTAGCAGTAATATTTAATGGCAAATGCGATATTTTCACGTAGCATATCTTGCAGGCCCGGCTTCAAGAAAGTGAACCTTGGAGCTAACTTTTGCAGAAAAATTGCAGTGATTGGACAAAACTGCAAGGCTGTGCAAAATTTGCGGGGATTGGTTGAATTTGCATTAATTACAATCACGACATCGCAACTTCCTGGAGGGACTGGGAAGTGAATACAAGTTTATGAAGATGTTCGGATGCAGCACAAATTTCTACACTTGCATGATTTCTTAAAGCTCTCCACTTTCTCTATTACAGAGTCATACAGATCAGTATTTTTCAACCTTAATGTGGTCGTGACCCTGTTTTTCCTCTTTAAGTTTATTTGTGACTCACAAAGGGTGAAATCAGCATTAATTTTTAGAGATTACCCCTTGGCAAATGTTGACTGGGCGGGTGGAGAGAGTTGATCATCCATGAATATGGGTAAAAATATTGCACGCCAATATCAATCACTTAGGCGACCCATTTCCGCACACAACAGTGGCAACTCGTGACCCACTTTAGTGTACCCCGGTGACCCAGTGGTTGAGTAACATTGATACAGATTATCAGATATAATGCAAGAACCAAATCCATCTATCTCAGGGTCCTCAAACACACATTCTCACATGGGGCTGAATTAGAGTCACCAATAATCCTATGAGAAATGTCTTTAGGATGCTAGAGAAAAATGTAGGCTGAACAAAAATACTCCAAACACCATCCAAAAAGTATGTAACATATCTGGAAATGGGACCCTTCTCCCAACAGTCGTGATACAAAGGTTCTAGAAAGCGTTCTACTTATCATTGTGAATGGCGTAAGTAAAAACTATTAATGAATATAGGTAAGGATTAAAAAAATAACAGACTTTTTTCCTTCTAGCAGCTGCAGATACTGATTTTACAGCATTATTTTATTTTCAATGCTTATGTTAGTTTTTAAGAATCTGCTTTATGTAACTCAACCTAGGGTTAATACTATAATGAGACATCGTTCTAAAGCAGTCTTCTAGAAGTAGCACTTTTGCTGCAAATAGGAAAACTAAAAATTAAGCACCATTCCTAGGCACCTGAGAGCCAATATATTAAAAACACCACCTCAGGAAAATCCATTACAGTCATCTACACATGAAAAGAAAGTCATATAATAGGATTAGTTAAATAAGTATAAGCTGTCAAAGGCCCCCTATGCTGAATGAAAGAAATACGCCAGCTCAAAACTCACCCCAAAAGCTGCAGAAACGAAATATAGACAATTAAACACACCACCTGAATAAGAGAGATAAATAAAAAAAGACATTTAAAAAGCAGCAACATAAATAACCATGCAAAATCTAAAATGTAGAAAACAAGACAACATAATAATCAAGCATAATAGTTATCTTACTTTTGTGGACACCATCTGCAAACATTTTCTACAACTCTTCTGATTTCATTTAAGAATCAGAAATACAGCGGAACACAAAACAGACTGTTTAAAGTAAAAACTTCACAACTCCATGCAAAATTCGCAGGTGCCATAAAAATGATTAAACATAAGCTGTAATAAATATGGCAAATGTTAAATGCCTCAGCCGAATTTAATACTTTGTCATTCGTTTTCTGAATTTTTAAATCTGTTCAAAAAGCCGCAAGGCAAGTTCCAGTCCTGGACCAGGCCCGGCCTTAGGCATAGGCGAAGTAGGCGACCGCCTAGTGCCCCGTATCAACGGCGGCCAGGCCCCCGGCCCGCCCCTCCCCTCACATGTTTAAATCACGTGGGCCAGCGGGGGCGTGTCCGCGTGGGCGGCTGTCTATAAAAGGGGAGCGGTTTGAGTCAAGATCTCTATGGGTCGAATGGGCGAAAAAGGGACGCAGAGTGATGACCTCGTAACGTTACCAGAAAACGTCTCCTTGGTCTAATTTTCACGCCTTTCGCAGAGACCTCCCCGCCTAGGGCCCCATAATACCTAAGACCGGACCTGCCTGGACTAGATCCCAGGCCATTGCAGGGTGTTCTTCTGAACCCACACATACGGCACACACCCTTATTCTTACCTGGCCGAGTTGCAGATGCCAACCAAAGTAAAGTGTATGAGGTGTATGTGGTTACAAAACATCCAGGAGACAACCTATGCCAGCGGTGGAGAATGTGCAAACTTCACACAGACTGGGACAGGGCTGCGATTTCTGAAAGAATTGTAATGCTCTTAAGATTGATCGTTAATATACAAGGGCTTCTCAAACCCAATCGTCAAAAATGTAGCGCATTAAATCCTTTGTAATCTACGTACCCCTTCAACCCAGTCATTAATCAGTAAGGGCTTCTTAGACAGACTTCCTCTTGCGCTGTTACAACGCAGAATAGCTTTTATATGATGACGTTATAGGTAAATTGGTATGTCTATTTGAATAATATAGACTGTTAATAATTATAAATTTGTAACTTAATGTTTTTTATCCTTTAAATTTCTGAAGAATTAGTGTTGTAAGGTTGCAGCTACATAGAGGCTTTTTGGTGTTGATGTGTATATGTATTTATTTACACACAAATATGTATATATGCATAAAACTCCAGCCGGCAGCATCAATAGAGATAATAAACCTCTGAAGGGTCCACAGTGGATTGTAAGAGAGAAATTCAAATGCAAAGTTCTGGAGACCACGACCAAAGAGCCACACATCCCTTCCTGGACATTATACAGCAGAGTTTGTGCTGGGCCATCCAACTGGATGACAGAATCTTTCCATCTAATGATTCCATTGCACCTAGTATCTTCAAATGACTTTGGCATGGGTTGGAGAATAGCTTGGTAGTAGAGCACTGGCACCAAGTGCCACATCAAGATACCAAGAAACAGAAACAAAATAGAAAAGGGTTAATAACAGTTTATAATTATTGCATTACTTTATAGTATTTTTGTACAAGTGACTAACAAACAGAGATACATTATGAACAGCTCATCTGCAGCTCTAGTCAGGGTATGCTGGACAAAAATTGTGAGTCTTTAGCTGCGATTTAAAAGCTTAGACTAAAGGTGCGTCTGTTATATAAGCTGGGAGATCATTCCACAGAGTTGATCCCCTGAAGCTAAAAGCTTGACCTCCCACATGTTATGTATACGTTTTCATTTATAATAATAATAATAATGATATAAATATAATTACAGTGGTACCTCGGTATACGTCTGCTTTGGAATAAGTCCAACTTCGTATACGTCCTGTTTAGAGGCAAAATATTTTGCTTGGTATACGACCTTTGTTTGGAATACGACTCGTGTGCTAGAACAACACATGTGGTATACCGGGCGCGCGCCTTCAAAAAAAAAAAATTTAACCTGTACAGTAATCCCTCACTATATTGCGCTTCGACTTTCGCAGCTTCACTCTATCATGGATTTTATATGAAAGCATAACTAAATATATAACACATATTTTTCGCTGCTTCGCGGGTTCTGTGGACAATGTATCTTTTTACTTCCTGTACATGCTTCCTCACTTGGTTTGCCCAGTTGATTTCATACAAGGGACACTATTGGCGGATGACTGAGAAGCTAACCAATCAGAGCACGCAGTTAAGTTCCTGCGTGCTGAATGCAGTGTTAACCAGGAAGTCTTGTCTCGCTCATTCAGCATCACCGTGTTTCGCTGTGTAAAGAGTTAACTTTTGTGCTCTTTTGTGTTTATCTTTGTGCGTAGTCAAGCCCTTCATTATGGCTCCAAAATGATCTGCTACTGCTACTGCTTCAGGGTCTGTGCCCAAGTGCAAACGGAAGATGGTAATGATTGCCGAAAATGTAAACATTTTGGATTTGTTGAAGGCTATGATTTATTTAAAAAGTAGGAAAGGAATATAAGATCTACGGCCGCAGTGTCCTTTTAACCAGGGTGCAAAACGAGTTGTAAGTGGATATAATAAGGCAGTAGTCTGGATGGAATCTGCTTTAGGGATTTGGATTGAAGACTGCCGGAAGAACAACGACAGTGCTTCACATTTGCCTGAAGAGGCTCCTTTGGAAGAGCTGTAACGCTCTCCTTTGTTGTGCAGTAAAATTAAACTCATTGTTATCGGACAAGTCATTTTCATTTATTTCATCTAATTACTTTTGTATTTATGTATTTTAGTATTAAGCAGTGTTTAAATTATTTTATACAACCCCATCAATGTATAATATGCCTATAACAATAGGATTTTTTTTTCATGGGAACGAATTAATCATTTTCCCATTATTTCTTATGGGAAAAATTTGTTTGGTATAAGTCCAAGGATCTGGAACGGATTAAGGACGTATACCAAGGTACCACTGTATATAATAATTATATTTCTAATTATTTTTATTAATCATTAGACTCTTTAGTAGGCCAGCATCTTGAGACCCTAATGTGTGCTCTGGTTTGTAAGTAAAAAGTTCAGGTAAGTAAACAAGGCCTTTGCCATTTAAGGATCTATATATTAAACTAGGGCTTTAAAATTGGCTGTAGACTTAGCTGGGAGACAGTGTAAGGACATAAGAACAGGAGTGATGTGTTTGTACCTTCAAGTTCTTGTAATGATTCTTACAGCAGAATTTTGAATTAAGTGAAAGCTGTATAAGGAACAAGTTGAACAGCCAGTGGAAAATGCATTGCAGTAGTCAAACAATTAGAAATAAATGCAGGAGAAATTAATTTCTCTGTATCCTGCATATTTAGGAAAGTCAGTTTTCCAAAATGTTTAACATAGAAAAAACAGGGTTTAAACCACTTTGCAATGTGTGTTTTAAAAGACATACTTGTGTCAAAGATAGTACCTGAATAGCTGATTTAGTAATGATTAGTCAAGCTGAGTCTAAAGGTGACAGAATACTGTTACAGTCTGCATAACAGTTTTGTTTTTTTCTGTACTCAGAAACAAGTTGTTCTAATCCATCCACTCCTTTAACTCGCTAAACAATTATTTAAAGACACCAACAGAGAAATTTAATTTGGTCTAAAAGAAATGTATAATATGCTGTTTTCTGCATGCAAGTGAAAATTAATGTTATTTTGTAACGATTATCACATCGGGCGTTTGAAACATGCCAGAGTAGATACCAGGGATTCAAATAAATCTTTCAAACTGGACAAACATGATTAACCAACATTGTGTGAAATACATGAACCAAGAAGGGTCAGAAGCAAGTAAAATCTATGAGCTATCTATCTTAGAACAAGAGACAAAATTGTACTTGAAAATACAAGAGAATGTGTAGCCAGAATATCAAGAAAGACAAATTAGTGAACACTTTCCTGTTTCTTCTGAGGATCCCCAAACTTGGAATTCAGGAAATGTATGAGGCTGACCTCTATACTTCTGACCTGGTGATGTGACACACCATACACTTCCTGTTGTCCTTACCTAGCAACAGCTTAGAAACCAGACCAAACACAATGACAGAACCCGGAATACAAACAAAAAGGTACAGTGAAGAATGTATTTCATTTTTAACATTGTTAAAAATATTACTAAATAAAAAAAAAAAATCCTAGTACTGAATTCCTTACCCCAAACAGCCAAAATTACACCTTGGTGATTTTTAAAGGCTAAGGAATAACAATTAAAAAATGTCAAACTTTGACGATTGCCATCATAACTGGCAAAGTGGACAGCATACTACCAGAACACCAATACACATATCATATAGTTTATCAAACTATTTGTATATGACAAGTTATAACTCCAGTGTTATATCCTCTCTAGGGAACTTTATATAAATAAAATTACAGAACAATATACTGGAAGCACACAGTGCTGTGACTGGCGAATTGCTCTACTCCTTAAACAACTGGAGTGCAGGGAGCTGCTGACTACTATAGTTATTTCCACAGCACAGAACTATTTAATGATAGGACTAGTGAAACACATGGATCTATGGGCTTAAAATAAAAGTGTTTCATATAGTCAATTTGAACGTTTTCCATTTTGGCCACACATTGTTATGTTCTCACCATTAAAAACTACAGCTTCACTGCGATCACACTGGTCACCTAACTTTCCTAAGTAGTGTCTTTCAAACAAATATTTACCTAAGGATATAAATCTATGCTTGCATTTGGTCTACATGCATTTCTTTCTTGTCCTCTGTCTTGCATTCTGTATCTGGGGCTTAGTCTTGAACGATGTAAACCAATGTGTTTTCTTCTACTCAACTGCTTTATATTCAGGATTATTTTTTGCCTGGCGATGTACTTCAGTGCCTTGTCTTCCTATTGTTTTGTCGTCTGCATCACTTAAATGTCTTCTGTGATTTGCTTGGTGCGCAGCAGCTGTTGCTGCTCTTCTTCTTTTTCCTTCCATTATGGTAGTTAGCATCATTTGTAAAGTTCAGTGTTTAAAGTATATAAATAAAATGTAATTGGATTTTGTTTTTATAAGCACATTATTTTTAGAAGCTAAAGTAAGGAGTCTTTTAGTAAAATGTGATATTCGATAAGCAATAAACAATATTTACACTTGATTATGAATTGAGTAATCACACTGTTGATCTGACTTTCCTAAGTAATGCTCTTCTGAAGACATATTTGATGGTCTTCTCAATTGTCATCATACACTTCTCCATCTTAATCATTCTTGCATTCTGTATCTCACGGCTAATGCTCAACAGAAGTCGCTGGTGTTTTTTTTTTTGCCTCCTATTATGGCGTTCACTTGACACTCAGAAGATGTCCCTGCTCTTTTTTTACTCTTTCAACCTCATCATTTGGTTTAGCACTCATATTTGTGCCATAATAAACACACAGGCATGCTTTTTCTGAGATTGCCGTTGATTTGAATTTCCAGTCTGTATCAGGTTATAAGCTCTCGATTAACAGCAAGGTGAAGGTTCTAGCCCCAGTACCTCGCAAGTAACTGTTTGACAGATGACACATTTTAACATATACTAGCCGTCCCCCACGCCTCCACCCGTATAGCAATGAAACAGGACAAACCTTAAAGATCAATAAACAAACAGGTATCGCTAGCTAAGAAGAGGCAAGATACACCGCAAAACGCAGAGGTAGAGCGACTCGAATGCAGGCTTGTGCATGAGTGAGGAGGGCCTTGCCTGGCTCCCCACTCCTGACGTCACGCTTCCCCCCTCCCCTTGGCTGGCAGCCTGTCTCGGATTAGCATGAATATATTGCTACTGCAAGCAAACTATGATTCTTAGCTCGATGAGAGAAGTTGCAAAATCAACCGGAATGTTCAAGGAAATTATAGAAAAAAACCTGATCTAAATCCGTTAGGTAGTTCTCTCGTTCGCTAAGTGGATGTTTCCGAGTGTGGCACATGAGTGCAGAGGGCTCCACCCCTAACCCCCTTCGCCTACTGCGTCTTTCTAGGATTCACGTAAATAAATCGGTACTGCAAGCAAACTATGATACTTAGCACAATGAGAGAAGTTGTAAAATCAATCGGAATGTTCACGCTAATTATTAGAAAAAAACCCAATCTAAATCCATTAAGTAGTTAGCGGACAGACAGACGTTGGATTTTATATATAGAGAGATGATTATTGAGACATTTAATCTGGGTGCTGATAAATGGGACTGTCCCGGGAACGTTTTGTTTCCCTATATATAAAGGATTTTCGTTGGTCTGGCAATGTACATAAGGGGACAGCTATTGTAATTCAGGCTTATGATATCAGCTCACTACATTGTCTTATATTGATATTTTTACACTACACGCAAGTTTTTCTAACTAAAGCACTGTTCTTAACTGAAATGTAATCAGATTAAAACATGCAAATCACGACTCTTTACAAGGCAAACACTGTCTCCATTTTCCAGTTTCTATTTTGCCTATTTAATTAAAAAGCACTCAAAAAAAATATGGTCATTATGGCACCATTGTAATATTTTAAAAATAGTATTCCTTGGTAATATGCAGAGTGTTTTGAAGCATGACGTGGCCACTTTTTCTGCATAATATGCTTGACATGTCAAGGCTTTCTTTTGTTGACAGAAACACCATACCTTGGAAGAATCAGTCATTTTTGAGCAAGCACCAGCAGTTCTGAATCAAATTTGCATCTTTTTGACTGTATATTAAAAGCACTTTTGGGGTTTCATCTTTAATATTTAGTGTAATGATAGTCAAGAAATGTCTTGAATAAATAAAGCCCTAATTTCCATTTAGATATACAGATTTCTGAGGTTAAATGTACTTAACAGTTATAAGTCTCATTAGGGATTCTTTAAATAAGCAGCTTGCTTCTGTACTCTTCCTAAACATTTTCATCTGTATGCTAGAAGTAAATTATTGTCTTTTGGCTCATGCAAGAGCTCCTTTGAAGTGTTTCATAGGTGTGACTAAACAAAAATTGAACTGTTAAGAGATAAACTTGCATAATCGTATAATGTATTGTATGGTAAATTTTTTAATACACCACCAGCATTTTGTCAGATGCGCCCAATGTTAATTAAAGATGAAGATGGGCTGTACTTTTGTTCTAAATATGAAGTTAAACTGCAGTCAATACAGGAGAATTTTACATTCCATCTAATTTTCAAATGAAAGAAAAATTTAACGTCAAAGTATATTTTATTCTTTGTTCACTTTTTCATGCACCAGCTTATTTGATTCTAGATGCTTTGCACTGCTGTACTGTATACTATATTAAGAAACATCATGTTAAACATTTCCTTACCCTGATTACATTTCATCAACTCCTGTCAAATGAGTTTAATTCCAAAAAAAATAACGGAAACACTTTGTATAAATGTTCAAAATGTTACCAAGTATTTTAATTCTTGATACTGAGTGCTTTAATGTTTCCTAATCTTAACAGGAAGGCAACACCATAACAAAAGAATTGTATAGGTTTGTGTTTTTTTTTTAATTACTAAATTATAACCGAGGAATGAATAATTGCTACAAACAAAATGAAATGTTAAATTTATATAGCCAGCATATGAGCTTTCAATGACTGTATATTATAATTATGAGCTTAGTAAATGAGGAAACTTTATACGCTGTAGACATACAGGGCAGCTTAGATTTCAAAAATATTTGATAAATATGGAGGAACATTTAGGACAACATTAAATAAATAAATAAATAAAAGTACTGTAAAATATCACAATAAATAATGACAACATGAAACGTGAGTACAAATAATTAAATATGTCATAAAATATATTTTCTGTTACTTATTTCTTTATGCGTTTATTTAGTTATTTCTTAATTTATTCTTTTCAGTGTTAGACAAGCAACATGAAGTTAGTCATGAAATAAACCGTCAAACTTGAGAGGTTGGGTTATAGCGAGTATTGTTTCTTGATTGGTAAATTGCTGATAGAACTGAAGTAAATCTTCAGACATCAAGTGCCAGACAGTTATTACATCAGATTATAATTTATTTGTTCCCAAAGGCAAAATTAAAATTTTACAAAAGTTCCCAAAAAAACAATATATATATATATATATATATATACACAAACACGAGGGACATTCAAAACGTTTCCGCACTTTGATACTTTCGTTGGAAACTGTGAAGACAGGAGGAGTAGTAATTGGTCGTGTCTGAGAGTGTCATGTGACTGGGAAAATTGCATCACAAAGGAAGGCAACTATGTAGAAAAGTGATGTTAATTTGTTTTTGAAATTCTTAAAAAGCAGAGTTAAAAAAAGTGCCAAACCTTTTTGAACGTCCCTTGTATATACGGTATATATGCTAAAAATGAACAATAACCCCCTTAAAACATGCATAAATTGTCTAGCTTAAATGATTTATAGCAAACACTTCACTCCTAATGGTGAATTTGAACTTACTTGAATTAAAGTGGCTGATTTGGACAGTAAGTGTGGGCAGCTTTTTCACCATAACAACTTTGATCATGTACATTAGCCATACGACTCGCAAGTCAAGCAAAGAGAATAAGTCAACTCTGTGGAATATTCGCCAGTCAAAAAACGGTACTTGCTGGAGCTCGCGCTCAGTGTTGACGAGTGAAAGTGACAGTTTTCAATTCAGGGCTTATTTCATGTTGTACGCAGTGTCGCTGAAACAAATACATGGAGAGAAAATTAAATACATAAGAAAATAAGCACTAATAAATATATTTTGTGACATTTAATTATTCATTCTCACATTTGTTATTATTATTTATTTATTGCCACATTTCAATGCATTTAATTATTTGCATATTAATGTATTTGTTTTCCTTTAGTTTTGTCCAAAATATTCCTTTCATTGTCAAATGCTTTAACAAACAGCAACAAAATAAGGATACATATCAAAATATATGTGTGTGTGTGTGTGTGTGTATATGGATTGCAAGAAATAGAAAAATGTTTCTCCACAATGAGAAAATCATAAAAGGTCTGATGTATGGGTGCATGTCTCCTCAGGTGAATCTGGTGTGTGTATAATACATTGATTTTGTGTAAGAACTGTAAAATTTATATACATTTATTTTTTGCATGGAAAATAACAGACAATCTATGTTAACTGGAATGGTAACTGGTTATATTTTGCATATTTTTTCTTTAACAGATATTTTAGCAAAAAAAGTTCTAAACTATCAAGGAAAAAACACATTGAATATTATTATAAGATGTTGAACGGTTTGAATAAATGAGATTTGGAGAAAGACAAGTACCAATGTAACAAAGAAGAGAAAAGCTGATAATACACAGATGTTGGATCGTTTGAGTAAATGAGGACAAGTGCTCTACCAAAATTAACCACATGCTATTTTTTTAGAGCAGACAAAGATAATCCTGACTCTGGAAGGTTGTAGGGGCTGGAGGCTTTTGTTCCCTTCTGTTTATTAATTATAGTCTGATTCTTTTTGATTAATGGAACATATATCATTTACTTATATATTTTACTATATATAATATACATAATATTTAATTATAATTGCATAAACTAATACTTTATTTTTTGGGCAGGATTAGGACTCCTCTATCACTAATACATTTTTTGTGAATATTTTATCACAAGCTGCTGCTTAGTAAGGCTTTTTCAGGTGAAATTTGCATCAGTTTAGCTGTTGCTCCCTGGCCGTCGGACCTTACTTTTATTCTATGTTAGTGTTCTCTGATTTTAATTCTTACTTTGTCTTTTTTCTCTTTCTTCATCATGTAAAGCACTTTAAGCTGCACTATTTGTATATGAAATTGTGCTATATAAATAAATATTGTTGTTGTCGATTAACTGCTATGTCCCGTTACATTTGCTTATAACTCATAATTCTCACTTTTGGTTAATAAAAAAAACGCAAAGCTCTCCCGAACAAGGTATCAATGATGAAGCAAAAAATATTGAACATAAACCTTATTATTAACACAAAGCTAAAGTCAGCGATCTGATTAAAAGACAAGTTTAAGTGGTATTGTACCCACAGGAATTAACTAATTTGAGAAATTATATATATATATATATATATATATATTGAATTTTTAGTATTTACAAGTATTTCTTGTAAAGCAATAGATTGCCTTTGGATAGAACTTTACACGTTTGTGTTGCTCTTACTAAGTGCCTGTTTGAATTAATACCACCCTTTACTACTGCACATTAGTTAGTATCCACTTTAATGGCCCAAAGTATTGTCTAGTAAAGAACAAAGACTTTTGTTATTTTTTTGTTAGAAAAAAAACAAATTTGTAGCATTCCTGCATGTAGTGTAATGGAGAATAATGAAAGACAAAGAAAATAACTATACAATTTAATATTAAAAGCAACAATTCCTTTAGACTAATAAACATTTAGAGTATGGTGTGTCATGCGTATATACTACTAGTATCATCCTACTCACTGGAAGAATTACAGTAAAGTGGAATCTCGACAAAATTGAGTTTGTGCTTCAGGAAATTAAATATTCAAATGTATGCATACTTTTTGCCCCATTATTCATTTTTTCCACTTTTCGGTAATATAATTGTTCTTATTCAGTATTCCCTTTGGCTCATTGTGAATCTTCTTGATGTGCCTAAACATGGCAAACCTAATGAACTTCAAGAGAAGGAATACAAAGTGTAGCCATGTTTTGCAGTGTTTCAAATTTTTTTAGGCTACTGGAAAAGTTCTGGCATTAAGTAGGATGCAAAAACAAAGATTCTACAGTCTAAGTGTTTTCGTTTTAAAACTTTTAGTGAGATTCAAAGCAAAACGGTACACACAACAATGTAGAGAAAAGCTGATAACGCACAGACAAAAGTAAAATAACTTCTTGCTTATGATACTTCTGTTTAAGGCCCAAATCATTGTTGCATTTATTTAATTAAAGCAAAACAGTTCCCACAAAATGAAGAGAAAAGCTAAGAATACACAGACTAAAATGAAATGATCTATAGCATAGGAATGTTTCTGTTTAAGGCTCAAATCATTGTTACATTTCCTTAAATAAAGTAAAACCATTCACACCAAAATGAAGAGAAAAGTCGATAACACAAACACAAAAATAAAATAACTTCTTGCTCATGATGCTTCTGTTAAGGCTCAAATCATAGTTGCATTTCTTTAATTTTCTGAATACAGTATTTACGTTCACAGGCAGACAGCTGCATGCCTTTATACGTTTCTTTTTGTAAACTCATTCTGCTCAATCTGTCAGCAAGGCTACATCAGAAATACAGCAGAATGTTAGGAACGTTCCATTAACATACTTAGTTATACAGTAGGTAGTAAAACAGGACCTTAACTGTGTAACAAAAACGTACATTTGTTATAATTAAGCAAACACTCATGGAATTTCAACATTACTATTAACTTACAAAGACTGGATGTTACACATAACGATAAAAAAGATCTGGGAGAAATTCATACAAATCTAAACTTTATTTAGTTTTACTGATTAGCCATATAAATAATTTATAGAATGTTAAATAACAAATTGCATACGCTTATGTCTTAAAAGACCTGACAAAAAAAACGAAAGCAGCTATCTAATTGCAAACTCTTTTCCTAAAATAACCTCACCCACCATACAGTAATGATTTTATCGATTTCTCTACAGAATGACTATCCACTGTTTTAAACGTTTCACTAATATTACTTGTCAAATTAAAAAAAAAAACAAGCATATTTCAGAGAAGTGACATACAAATTTAAGCCATACATTAGGAACAGATTTGAAATACTTAAAGAAAAGACAAATAGTTGATTACGAATCTATTGTGAAAAAATAATTTTTCAAACATTAAAAACATACCTTACCACAAACTGAACTATATTAAGTATTTATTTAGTTTATCAATATTATTATATTTCAAAAATACAAAAGACTTACTTGATAAGTATTATATCTAATTAAACATTTTTCAGTATAACTTACATTGTCATTGTCTGGTATTTTGCATTAAATTTGATACTTTTACCATACACAGTGTTCAGGAGAAAATACAACTTTTTAAGTTTTCACATTTAAATACCTACAATCCAAAAATCTAAATTCTACAGAGGAAAATGATAAAGCAATTTTTTAATGTCCTCAGTTATGTTTTTCAGCTTCCGCGCTGTGGAATGATAAGCAAGCTAAATCAGCAGGCGTATATATTGCAAGTCTTTCTAACCATTACTTTTCCCATGGTGCATCCATTCAATAGTTGCTCAGGATCACTTTATTACAGAAGATGAGAGAATGATTTAATATGATGGGACAGCAACCTTCCAGGCCTATAAAAACAGAACAGAGGTAGACGTGCACAGCTCCAGAGCAGTGGCACTCCGCAGTTAACAAAAGACAATTACAAAAGCATGGCAGTGTTTCATCACTTGCAGTTTTCTTCTTAGTACAGAAAGCAAACAGCCTTCTTCTGCAACCTACTTCTAGTGGAAAGAATCCAATTGTACTTTGCAATGAGAAAAACGTCTTTACTCTGATCATTTATGTCTTGTGAAGGCCCAATTACAGCCATGTTTTTTAGGTTTGACTCTTCACAGAGGTCATATTGAAAGTTTATTTGTGTATTTGTGTAGTTTCAGAAGCTTTCAAACTTGTCCAGGTCGACTTTTTCTGAAATCAATAGAAAATGACATAAAAGACAAAGGAGCAATATGATACATACTGTATATCACACGTTTTTATATAAAATGAAATTGTATATTGATTATATAATTAACACATTCAATATATGTGAACAATATTGTACTCAAATTCAAACCTTTCTGACCACATAATTAAGTAAAAGAGAAAGCAATAACAAAATCAACAAAAAAGCCAAGAGGAAGTAAGAAGCTGAGTTGAACGTATAGGCAGTTAAAGATTCTCAGTGAGGTCCATCGTCTCTAATTGAGGACAATATTGATAAAAAAGCTGCCATAAAGTTAAACGGAAAATGAGTATTTACCTTAAAAAGAAAATGCTGAGAACACACATCTTCTGTTTTAGGTTAAGTTAGCATTATAAGGACATATTGAAAATCAACTGTTAGGAGACTGAAAAGCTTTAAGATGTGATGGTACAGAAGGATAATGACATTTATCAGGATAGGGGATGTAACAAATGAAGATTAAAGAGTATGGTGAAGGAGATGATGAGAAGAAAATGGAGTTTCACCGGACATGTATTGAGGGGTTCAAGTGGGAAAATTACGTAGTTTGTGGTAGAAAGAAGAATAGACAGAACCACAGACAAAGGAAAACAAAGAAGACACTGCGGTAATGACAGCAAACAATGGTCAGCGTCAAAAGAATGGGGGGAAGTAAGAAGATAGGCAGTTGATGAGAGAAAGTGGAAAGTTGTGGTTGGCAGCTTTTGGATCGAAGAAGGCACAAAAGAAAAACTAAAGAAAGAGTTGGACTTGCCAGTCATATAACAACTTTAATTTTTGCTACTTTTACGTATTACAAGCTATCAGTCTTCCACTGTCCTACAGTAGGTGAGTTAGGAGTCCTTGAAAAGACCAAAACAGACGTCAAGCTAACAAGTGGAGACGGTTCTTATGTTAGTGTACTTATTAAGCAGTGGTGCCCCAACTGATTTTATACTAAAATGTGCTGTTAACGTATTATCATATAACTTTGTGCAAGTCGACACTGCTCAAAATATTAAGTGAAAAATTATAATGGTTTTGTTTGCACTCTTTCTCGTGTTTACCCCAATGAAGTCCTTTAGATAATGCAGCCTTTCCACAAAAGCAGAGTTGAAGAACTTACACTCACAAAAAAGTGTAGCATTGAATTTCATATACATAGACACACACAAAAAACAAGTCTTCACAAAAACTAAAGATCCCATATATTTTAGGTTGAGTTATGAAATTTTGCAAATTCTGCATTGTGCTGTGGCACAGAATGCAAACACAGAATACATTCTAATTAAGTTTAAAAATGCTTCAATAATGAAACTGGATAAATGCTGTCTATTTAACTAATTAGATCTTAGTCGAAAAACTTTTCACTCCAGTAAATAAAAATATGCCTCTGCCTAAATTCAGAAGGCTAAAGTCCCAGAATAGATAATTAGTCAATTTTATAACTTTTTAATTAGTTTGCAACACCAGATTATTACAAATATTTGATATTACATTCAAACTGTTTTGTGCAGGCAGCTTCCAAAGTACGATTTTAAAAATCGCTGAGAGTGATGGTGAAAAGATGACTTTCCCTCTTAAGAAGAGCTTTGAAGGAGAATATCCGTTGAAAAAAATATTTCAGGTTTTGCCCAAAAAAGGATAAATAGAAAGACAACAACTTTCAAAGTTCCAACTAGCCAAGTAAAAATTTAGCAAACAATAAATAGATTTAATCACTCCAGGAGGGTTGCTACCAATCCGGCGAATGTAAGTCCAATGAAGCTCTTCACCAAAGAGCCGGAATTCCCAAGTGGAAGAAACCCATCAAAATCCAAAGCTGGACAGGCGGTAGGCTTAAAAGTGCGCACTGACATCCTGCCGATCTGACTTACCACTTCTTTGAAATGCAGCTGGTGCTACTTACTTGCCAAAGCACTTATATTGTGTGAACATATTCCCAGAAACAGCTAGTGCTAGCAAATGGTGGAGTACTTACGTGAGTGCACATAGTCCAGATGGAGCTTAAATAATCAAACGCTAGCTAAAAGGCGCAGATCCAAAGTCGTCAAGGCGTATTGATGAAATAAATGATATTAAAACTAAAGTAAAACCTTAATAAACTAGATAAAAATTCAACAAATAAGCATATTAAGATATCTTTCCAAACAAAGAAACCCAATTTTAAAGCGATGTTAAACTCTTCCGTCTAAAACATTGAGGCTTTGCGTAGGTAAACAATATTCCTCTGAATTATTAATGTCTTTTTGCCTCTTTTTTACGGTGTCATTGCCCTGGTTCTGAAAATACTGCCATCTGTGCTGCATAATACTCATATATTTGTGGGTGGATTTAACCTTAATCGTATCCAAGGACAAAAACATTGGAAAGAAAAGTGCACTTTAAAAAAGATCGTTATTGAAATTAGACTACCATCAGTCCTACATGATATCTAAGTAAAATTTACAGCAAACAATATAAGTAGCAGCAACTACAACATAATCAAGAAGCATAAAAAAGCTGGTCAAACATAATTTGCATCCCAGCTGCCATTACAGCAACTGTGAATGCTTATTGCAAGAAACAATGGCTGGTTGCTTTGGCTGAAATTGAACTAAACATAGACGATCTTTAGCGTTAAATGCGGAATGTTTGGTCTACTTGGGAAGGAGATAATCCTCCAGCTTTCATTTGCCTGAAAAATGAGGAGAGTTCTGCTGTGAGGAAAAAATTCTGGGTTACTATGTAATAAGGGGATGGTTATTGTAAATGGATCCACTAAAAATAATGTTTAAGTAATAATGTAGGAGCATAAATAAAAGAGAAATCTGTCTTACTAGCTACATCAGCAAATAAATCTGCTTAAATTGTTATTATTATTGGTATGTGATCAGGAAACGCTGCTTTACAGTGTAGTTAACGGATATTTAAATAAGATCACTATGTACAGTGAAAATTATAACTAAACTAATTTGTAGCAAACTTGATATAAAAGAGATATATTTGAGGAAGCTAAACCAAAGATTTAACTGTTAATATAAAATAATGGTAGCTTTTTTATAATGCTACATCACCTAAGATATCACTTCGTTAGATGCATCTCATTTTTCCCAAGAACTGGCTGCTGAGTCTATAATAACATATTTAAAGACAGTCCCCTACGAAGTATATTGTATGGGGAAAATGGAAAAGACTAGAGATTTTAATGGCATTGAGCGTGGCATGGTAGAGCGTTCCAAAAAAAGAAAAGGATCTCGGGAACAGCAGCGCTACTGGCGTTTTCACAAATGAATTACTCATGAGGGCTTTTAGAAACTGCCACCAATCAAAAAACATTCACTGTTTTCAGCTCTCTATTTGGGGAAAAAAAAATCCTCTGCTGAAAGGGCTCAGCAGATGTTAACACAAAGTAGCAGACGGAATACGGTGGGTTTGCTGAAAATTAACTCGCCAGGTCTGAAAGAGGCATTTCAGAATGCACAAGTCACGTTACCTCGTTTTGAATGTGGACAAGCGTCTGATAAACCAACAGTGCACCATGGAATCAAAGTTAAATAAGAAAGAGCATTTGCATTAGTTAAAGGAATGCAAATTGTATAAACTAGAAGATTAGACAAACATTGTGTGATTAAGTGCACATTTGGTATATGATATAGTAAATTCATGAGTGTATTCAACCAGTCTGTGACAAGTCAATGATGCCAGTTGATGGCTGTGGGCAAATGGTGTAGGGTTGTTTTTTCTGGCATACATTTATTCCCCGTATGTGAGTAAAGTGATATTTAAATGCCAATGGATATCTGACCATCACAGTTATCCTTTATGGCAGCAGTCTCTGCATGGGCATCCTCTGGGCTGCACATTCTCCTCGAACACCTCAAAGAGCTGCCTGCTATGTTCTCTGGTGGCGTGTAGAAATGTTTTCTAACAAATCTAGCAAAATCTTCCCTTAATGAGTTTCCAACCCTGTCCCTGAGTTTTTGTTGCAGAATTTATTTCAAAGTAACTTCTGGTATCCGATGTACTGATTCCTTTTAGAGTTTTTAAACAGTTTGATCATGTCCTCCCTTAATCAGATCCATTTGATCAAACTGAAATGGTTAAACTCCTTGGTAACACTTTACTTCAGGTATGCAGTGAGAAGTCAACCAAAGTGTATTGGCTAACTAAGAAGATTATAATATGCAAGCTTTCCAGGCAACTCAAGATTCTTGCATATTGTAATCTTTCTAGTTAGCCAATAGAAGTTGTCACTTTGCTTGACGTCTCACTACATCTATAATGGCTAACACGGTACAACACCCCAGTACCTCAGGTATGCACAAATGCATCTGTTACTCTTTTACTCTTATGTAACAAGACTTTAACAAAGACTTCTCTTGGTCTTCATAGCGCATATAGAACATAAGTAGATAGGTTATTCATCTTTATGGAGCTATGCATTTTACAGTATGTGCTAGTAAAATTACTTATGAATTCTAAGGATTCACACAACATCAAAAAAATGTGTCTCTTTTAATTCACTTCTGTCCATTCCAAAATGAAAATATTTTAGTAGACCATGTTGCACAGATGAATAATCACTTAACCAATGCTATGTATGTGTATAAAGAACAAAAGAAGCCTTTGTTAATGTCTGGTTTTATAAAAGTAATGGATGCATTTTTGCAAGACCTAAACTAAAGTGTTACCAACTCCTTCAATCAGTCAGCACAGCTCATACCTCTGGAATTGCCTAGTTGTACTTCGCTACACTTTCCCTAGCATTACATCTTTCTTGTAGCACATAGATCAAAACTGAACACAGTACTCCAAGTGAGGCCTGACTAGTGCATTATTTAATTTAAGCATGAACTCCCGTGACCCGTACTGCACATATCGTGACATGCAGTAACATCCCATTAGCATTCTTGATCACTTTGGCACACTGTCTGGATGTAGATGGTGATGAGTCCACTATGACCTTCACATAAGGTGTACTTTCTTTCAAGTTTTAGACCTGCCATTGTGTATTCAAATACAATATATAATATACAATATACATGTACACAGCATATATATATATATATATATATATATATATATATATATATGCAGTGTATTAGATGGTAAAAGATTATTATATAATATATATATTATATATTAACTAAACATTTCGCAATAGATAGGAAGGAGGAGACTGAAAGGCAATAAATATTCTCAGGCAGTTGTTCTTTAAAGATACTTTACTAAACTGATGATTGTTTGCTGGGACTCAATGAAACTGCACATTTAAAATGTAAAAAAAGTTTGGCAGATATATTGTATTTTATAGATAGATAAGCGTATGGCTCTGGCTTCCCTTTTTGTAAAATCCTCTTTAATAAAACCCCTGTGTGCGTCCAGGTGTCCGTGTGTGTGTCTTCTGGTGAAGTGTGCATGCACAGGCCGCGCCTTGCATCGCACCGTTCCCCGCCCTTGTGCACGGCACTGTCTACGCACACACACTGGAAGCTGGGCACACAGTGAATGGCCTTGCCGCGGCAGCGCATGATAAGCAAATAAAAGACATCATTGCTGGGGAGATTGCTGATTGGGTAGTCGCGGCCGCGCACATAAAATCTGTTGCTGGGGAGACACCACACATACAGTAATCAGCTGCACGCCAGCACAGATTAAAATATTTGCTGGGGAACTAAACAGTACTTGCTGGGGAGACACCACGGGCACGATTATCAGCTACACGCCACACATTAAATCAGTTGCTGGGGACACTCTGCTGATTGCCCAATGTTGTGACAGAAAATTAAAGTCATATTACGGACAACAAAGCCAGTATTACTGTCAGAGAAAATCACAGGCATTTTAAGGAAATACAAACCAGTATTACTGCGAGAGAAAATTAAAGACACACAATACAGTGACGCATATTGCAGCCACATACAAGCCAGTATTACTGTAAGAGAAAATATTACGGATGTAACTTCGTGTTTTCATATAGTTAAATTTGTTATTGCATTTTGCCCTTCAGAGCCACCGTACGGACGTATCTACTAACAACAAGCCACCCAAAAAAAAGGACACGTCAATTAGGACAAAAGAAACGGACAATCAAATCCTATATAAGCAACATCTCCTGGAAGAACGGTCAGCTAAACAAGTAATCATCAACAAAAGAAAGGTTGAAAGACAAAGAAAAATACGAGCAAATAGATTGATTGAAGAAAAAGAAAATGAGCGTCAGAAAAACGCTAAAAGAGAGACTTAGAAGAGCAAATCTTAGAAAAAGTTGGCATTTACTTGCCAGAACCAGTATTCAGCCACGGTCAGTTATATATCGCATTATCAAGAGTTAGAACGTTTCTAAATGTTGTTGTCAACGTTGTAGATGGTCCTGAACAAGGCAAACTGTTGCCAAACTCAGACAGAATATTTACAAGAAATGTTGTCTGTAATTAAATTTTATAGAAAAATTTCATGAGGTAAAAAAATAGAAAATTTTTCCTAAATATCTTCTTTAGATATTGTGTCTTACAGATTGTTACAAAGTTTTACACTAAGACAATATTAATTATACTTACTGTGTTGTCATATATGTTTCTATTTTATTTTTATTATTATTTTACTTTAGGCTATTTTTGGCAAAAATAAAATTAAAACAAGAAACAGAATGAGGTCAAGGTCCCTTGCCATTTAATATAGACTGTTCCTACTAATGTTTATGCACTACTGTTCTAGCGCCTGTTATTGTAACGGGCTTAATGTCTACAGTAGTACAAATATATTATGTGACTTTCAAGGACTGATCTCCTTTAATACTTAAATGAAAAAAGAGTAAGAAAAATTCCAAAACATAACCAAAGCACAGTCCTTGAAGCATGAAAAATAGATAGATAGATAGATAGATAGATAGATAGATAGATAGATAATACACTAAATAATAGATGGAATTAAAGCACTCTTTTAAAAAGGACTTACTAGATGTGTGTGTAATAGATAGATAGATAGATAGATACACCCTATAGTCTGAACACACACCAGAATGACTAAATGGGAAGAAAATCAAAAATAAAGAAAATCTTTTGACTTGGCCCTCACAGTCCCAGTAACTCATTATGCAGGCATATTGCTGTTGGTATGAAGAAGCCACCATCTTGTTTCTTAACGCACATCTACTGAATGATTTGTTGGCTAAAAGTCCTCAGTGTTGTTGTGTCAGAGAGAGAATGTACAACATTGTTTATAATGGCACTGAGTTTTGTTTTAATTTTCTCCTTTGGTACTACCTCCAGTGGGTATACAGTGTGCCCCATAACTGAGCCTGTCTCTTTAATTCTTTAATTAGCCTCTTGATTTGGTGGGCCTCTCTTGAATTGATGTTACCAGCCAAGCACACCACAGTGTAGAAAGTTGCACTGAGCATCACAAGAATTTTGGAAGATGTGAAGGATGTCGTTACCCATATTAAAGTGACACAATCTTCTACGCTAAAGGAGCCTGATCTGCCCTTTCTTGTATAGTTCCTCTGTGTTCTGAGACCAGTCCAACCTGTCATTAATGTGGACCACCAAATATGTGTATGAGTGCACCACCTCTACATCCACTCCCTGGACAATGACCGAACATGGAGGCTTTTTGGTGCATTGACAGTCAATAAGCAGTTTGTTGGTTTTGCTGGTGCTTAGTTGCATGCAATTGTTTCTGCACCATGAAACAAAGTTCTCCACCTGACCCCTTATCAATATGCCCCATAAGTGCAGAATCATCAATCATCATGACATGATCTAGTGTTATATTTATAGTCAGAGGTGTGCAAAGTGAAGAGTAAAGCAGACAGGCCTGTTCCTTGTTGTTTTGTCTTGGTAGAGTGATATATTACTCTACTTTCCCCTTTTGTATTATTAATGTGTAGCCTTTGTCAGAATCCCTTAGATCTCACAGACTTGCCACTGTTTCTAAGGTATGGTGCCATATAACTTCTCCCCACCTTTCTTTCTACATTTATAACCTCAGGCAAATAGGTATAGTAAAAGACAAGCAGAAGTTAAGTTACAATTAAAATAATGTATTATTGTATTATTGATAATATTTATAAATAATAACAATAAGCAAAGTACATTTGAATATTGGCAACCATACAACCTGATAAATGGTGATGTGTAGTTTCAGGTGGCACACAGACTTGTTAGGTACTTAAAATGTCTCTAGTTAAGGCATCATTTGTGGTCAGCTTTCTTCAGAATGCCTGTCTCAATATGGCTGCCGAGCTGTGTTCTTCATTGTGTTGTCCTTTTCAGTTCATGGTGTGACATGGTCTTTCATCAGTTAGGTAAGAGAGAGAGAGAGAGAGCCGGGTAAAGCAAGCAAATTTATAGGTTTTCTGTCCAACTCCTACAGCCAATAGGGCATCATGGTACTTAAAAGCTTTTGATACAAGCCAGTTCCAAACAGCCATACTTCAGACCAATGGGGGGATAGAACACCTTCACACCTGCCCTCCAAACCAAGTGTTAAGGTAAAGCTTGGCAGTTAGGCAGGATGGCTTTCCTGTGGGGGTTGACTGAGAGACTTCAGCAGAGAAATATTAGCCAAACTTGTTTGAGGCACTTCCCCTAACCTGTCGTAAAGTTACAAAGTGACTCAGTCCTAAAGGGTGAGGGGGGACAGTGTTCTTAAACCATCAAACCATTGCTGTTATTATCTGTAATGTAACACTAATATTACATTGCTTTGTCTAAGTCACAAATAAAGACATACAAAATATTTATCAACTTGTATGCAGAATTTCACCTCACAACACTTGTGGTGCTCCGGTGTTGCTCACGCAGTCCTTAAGTCTCACAAACTGCGTTCTGCCTGACAGACAGTCCATTATCGGGACACCACAGGCTCATCCTCCTGCATATCTCTTGAGTTTATAAATTAAGAGATATGCATATGACTAAATTTAAAAATTGAAACACAAATGAGATAGAGACTATGGTGTCCTTAAAGGTGTGAAGGTTAAACAGACTGGGGTTTACAAGGTATTTCTTTTAATTTGTGCCTATATGTAAGTTTAGCTCCAAACATGTATGATTCTCACCTGCTAAATATTTTAAAGGGTGTATTTCTGAACACCACAATAGAAGGGTCCGCATAATTGTGTCACACTCTTAAGAAAAACGTACACCTGCCCTACTATATTTTTATTTTGTGGTCAGTGTTCTGTCAGCGAGTACAAATCTCAAAGCTCATGACTTTAAGATAACCGGTCTATTGAACAAAACTCAGCAAATTGGTTCCTCTGGTTCACTATTTTTTGAAAGTCCACGCCAGGGACATGAGGAAGAATTGCCTTGCAGGCTCGAAGTGCAAACACTGCTTTCTGATCTGCCCCTGCATCGTCACACTACTTGAACCTTGTGTCTCCCTAGGTACACGAAAACCCTTTTGCTCTTTTATTTCTGCGGAATGAAAAAAAAGGCGGCTTCATACATTTTTAAAGCGCCGCTTTTTTCCCTCCCCTCTCTCACTGATGCTTTCAGGCAGGTCACGTCAGTGCCTGGACATTCAGATTTAAAGCCAAGAGCCTGACTACCTCCTATTTGTAAACAAGGGTGAACAACATGAACACATTAGTGTCACTTCTTGGTAAATTCAGTGTTAAGAAATGCCAAGTGCATGTAGTACAGAACACTTTGACAAAGCTATCCCAGAATCAATAATTCATTGTAACATGCTTAAAAACTGACATTTTGAAAAGTTTCTGCTCTTGTACCTTAGGAAAAAAAAATACTGTAAGGCTTTTGAATTCTGTGAAAATGCCAACTAAGTGGCCAACATGTTCTGCCATTAGTCAGCTGAGGGAAAACTTTACTCGATACATACACCTGATTTGTTCTCATTTTTTATTTACTTCAAAAAGGGCACAAAATGCAAACAGCAATCCCTGATTTTTGCTAATCACAGCACTTCTGCAAATACATGTGGCCAGCAGTAGCTGTGCCTTGACAGAAAAAAAAAAAAACTTTGTAAATGCAGTTAAAATCCTTTCTCCTTTGAGACAAAAGCAGCACACAACAAGGACTAAGAATGCTGACATGTATAGATTTCTGTTTATGGGTTCATATCTGTGATCTCAGCTCATTGCCCCCTTTCAGGGCTGCAGTTACCGTCACCTGCCTAATGTCAGGCGCCTCAGTGATCTGATGGACCAGATCTCCAAAGGTGATGATGGCTGTTCTGTTGATAGAATCAAGACAATTCAATCACTGTCAGTGCCCATTTCTCTTTTACTTTCCTGTAGCTGTCACTCCTCATCTGTGCTGCTGTTTATAGCTAAAGAGAATGGTAGCCACGTGCGTCCAAGATGAGATACAAAGAAATGAATAGACTTGGCCAGTCTGTTCTTCTTTGCTGCCTCATTCACATGTCATAGTGCCTTTTTGAATTATAGATAGATAGATAGATAGATAGATAGATAGATAGATAGATAGATAGATAGATAGATAGATAGATAGATAGATAGATAGATAGATAGATAGATAGATAGATAAAATAAAGGTGCTATATAAAACAAGGATTAGACAGATAGATAGCAGAGCAGGTCTGATCACCTTATTGCCACACAGAAGTCTGTTATTGACAGTCTTATCCAAACCAGATGTGTACATTTTTAATTTATAAATATTTTATTTTTCTTGAGTTTCTGTAGCATGGCATTTCAAAAAAGCACAACAATTTGCACTGTGTGTATAACTGTATGCAGTAAAATTTCATTTGACTGACAGACAGATAAATCGATCATTTTTTTTAATCTTAATCATTCCTCTTTTTACAATTGTAATACAATTATAGTCATTTTAATAAACAGTAGTCTAAAGTAAATGGACACACTTACAATGTTTAGGGTTTTCTATTCACATTTTACCGCAAGCAATTCAAATCGATTTCACCCCAGATTTATAGAAATGTTTACAGAAATATCACAAAAGTTGATAGAAATCTGCGTTTTGTACCTAATACTTGTTTGCAAAATTTGGTTGACCTACTTGAAAGCATAGTCAAATTATCTTGTTTACATACACACAGACATAATTCCATAAATGATATTTTCGGACTCAAGGAGGTCTAAAATGTCGAGATTCATCAAAATCTTGAAATGGAATTTTTGGACGATTCCAGTACTTTCCCTATACAGTAATCCCTCGTTTATCGAGGGAGATAGGCTCCAAGGCCGGCCGCAATAACTGAATTTCCGCGAAGTAGGGACACCATATTTATTTAACTATTTAACGTGTATTTCAACGTTTTTAAACCCTCCCTGTACTGTTTACAACCCACTCTTTACTCTATTTATAACAGGGACCTACCTAACATTTCCTGGGGCACCTCTTCCACGGTTTCTGAAGGTGTATCCGTAATTGTAGTAGGAACTGGCTCTTTTTTGCGAGGCTGCAAAAACATTGTGATCGGCAGTTGTAGACAGTCATGACGTTGTTGACCTTGTTGCAAAATTGGACTGATCAAACCATATCGTCGTCCCATTCCTGTTTCCTGTTCCTGTGAACGTTCTCCCTTCCTTCAACATATCCAGAAGTTTCACCTTCTCAGCGATCGTCATCATTCTTCATTGGCGTTTAGGCTCAGCACCAGCCTTGGAAGAAGGAGCACGTTTGGGAGCCATTGCAGGGGGTGAAAATTGAAGCGAAGTTCAACACAAAGAAACCACAAAAAAATCACACACAGTACAATGTAAAGTAAACCGCTCGGCGAGAAAGCTTGAAGCGAAATGGCCGTGACAGAGAGACAAGGGGAGATGCTGTGGGATCTGGGCAACAGTCAAAGCACCAATCACGGGCCCGATTAGAAAGCGGGAAGCTGTGATTTGTCGTCTCCCTCCCATGTACCAATCACAGCCCGTGTTACAACGCACTTAGTCACCGAACTTGTTTAGTTGTTCTTAGACTAGGAAATACTACTACTATATTTAAAAATCCGCAAAGTCGTGAATCCACGAAAAGTGAACCACGAAGTTGCGAGGGATTACTGTACTTCATATAGGAGAATGTAAAAAGTGGGACAAGACACTAGTCCATAGCAAGTCAATCTGAAATCACTCTTTGACCTAAACCGCATGATCCACGACATTGTAGCATAATAATAGTATCTCTCTATTAAAAAAAAAATCTTGGGAGGGATACTAGGGAGACAAGACGTGATCTTTGTAGAAGACAATTTAACGTCCCGTGAGACAAGTCAGTGAGACAACATTTAAAAAAAGTTCACGGACATCTAACCTAGCAGTTATTGGAATGCATTTGGCAGACACACTTCATGTGCTCCCAGCTCTTAAAACAACGACAAGCAGAACACGCAACTCACCAGCAGCAGCAAGCCAACAGATGATTCAACTGCTTCTTCTTAGCGTGCGTTCACTCCACGCCCCCTTCACAATGCGAGCGGCAGATACATGAAGTGACAAAAGTACAGCTTCTGTACAGGCTTTTAAATGGTCGAGGGGCAGCAGGACAAACAGAACACGGAACTCACCAGCAGCAACAAGCCAGCAGAAAGAATCCTTTGCGTGTGTTCAGCTGCCCCCTTTTCACAACGCGTCTTATGAGAAAGAGATTTAACCACGCCCGCGGCCGGAAATAAAGGACAAGTATTGTTTTTACAAAAGTTTTAAAGTAAAAGTGAAAATAATGCATATGTAACAATTCCCATGAAAATAACAATCTCTTTAAGTTGTAAACCAAACCCAGGGGTGGACGAGCGAAGTGAGCAGGGGGCGGAGCCCCCTAGTTATAATAAGAATTAATATTTAAATGAGATTGAAAACATCATTATATGAAATTGAGCATGGTCCTGCAGGTGTAAAGCTCTGCATGCAGTTACATGTAGAAGTAAAATAACAAAAGAGCAGTAAAATTGATCCTTATTATATATACTATTCCTTATTATATCTCTCTGTTTTTAATTTAGGAGACTGTTTCCTTTAAAGTTACAAAACAGAAAACTGATGTCCTTAAAGATCGAAAGAGAGACTAGTTACTGACATAAATCCAAAAACTCATATTTTACATACTGGGGCAAAGAAACTGGGCTCCAGATATTCCAAGGTTTTTGTAAGATGTATTTTGAGTGATGCCAGATAGCAATGCAAATGAACATATGTGTGGCACAGAAAGTATTTTAAAATTAAATGGAGCAAAGCAATAGGGCATCTGTGTTTCTTTTATTATGGGATATATTTAAAATGTTATAATGTATTATGTGTATCAACGTCTTTTTGGGGGCACAAAGCAGACTCTAAAAATACAGTCTTGCTCGATAAATAGCTTAAACTGTATATAGGAGTTGTAATCCTTGACATCTAAGATGATTTGCTACAATTATTGCTGTTTTGAGTGGTTAAAAATTAATAATTGGCATATTTTAACAGCAAAGTGTTTGTCTTTTGTAAAATGAATTAAAAAAACAACAACCTGGTAAAAGAGGGGTTAATGGCTAGCTCTATAATAGATGAAGATCCAGCACATCATAAAAGTTCACAACGAAAGAAACACAGCAAAGGTGACATTTTTTTTTTGTTTGGCTTAAAAAATAATAATAAGATCAATGATTCATCACTAACTGATACAGGAGGAGAAGCCCAGAGAGTGGGTATTGTGCAGCTCGTCTTGAATTGGAAATCAAGGAGTTTCAGTAGCTACCGCCGAAGACCCTTGAGGGAATATCAACTTTTGACACCTGGTTTCTTGTATGTTTTCCTTTATAGTATAAGAAAGACTTGTTACACTTAACAGCATGTTGTTAATTGTAATAAACAGAAATATGTGTTCTGAATAATTTAGAACCAGTGAAATGGAGGGAGCAGCAGTCCATGGGGATCTGCATTGTATTAATATAAAAAGACAGCAATGAACACAGCAAGCTACCTTGAAAGCTTATCAGAGCTCAAAACTGAAGGGTGCTTTGTGACATAGTTGGAATTATTAATACCACACTGAAGAGCCAAAGACAGCGTTTGATGGTGTATGAGTATTATATTCTGAAAGTATGAAGGCAAAAGAAAGAAGCGAATACCTTAAACCCTACAATGTATTTAGATCTCATCTGTTCTTCTCAGCTGCTTTTTCTGGTGAAGGTTGTGGCGGCAGTAGGCCAAGCAGGTCAGTCCAGACTTTTCTGTCCTCAGCTATAGATTCCAGGCTTTCTTGGGCAATTTCCAAATCATTCCAAAGCCCGCCAAGAGATATAATCCTTTTAGTGGGCCCTGGGTCTGCCTCAGGTTCTCTGCCCTGTGGGACATGCCTGTAGCAACTCTGAGGAGATCCACCTAGGGATTATGTTTTTGACATGCCCAAACTGTCTCAAGTGGCTCCTCTCAAATCCGAGGAGCAGTGACTCCACTCTCTGAGGTTACATCCACACCACTAGATGATGTGTTTAAATGAGAATGATCTCCATCCGCACAAGCATTTTTACATCATTTATGAAAGCATCTCCTTTCACACTAAAACAACTGAAAATGAAGAGGACATACTGTAGATGTTTGCCTACACTGGGCATGTACAGAAAAATCCTTGAAGGTATTGCTGCCTTCAGGATTTTTCATAAAACTGTAGAGACCGGTAAATTATTTGCACATGTATGCAGCATTCAAACAGTACAATGTGCAATTTAGATGTATAAAGGTAAGAAACGCAACAAGCGCCATGGAAAGGAACGCCTCTCTGTCCGTGGTAGAGTGTTGCCAGTCAGGGAATGAGACGTGGGAATGAGTGGGATCCAATCATAATACACAGTACAATCTTACATAATAAGAGAGAGTGAGTTTAGGAGCGGGCACTGATACACCGCATTGCCATACCCACCACATGACAAACCAATGTACCCATGCAACAGGTGACACCTCAGCACCACACTAGTTCAGATGAAATGGAACCAGTGTGTTTTTATAGTGGCTGGCAATTCTGCCACCAACTCCCAGGTTTTTCCCTGCAGATTGAAGGACCTACATGCAGGGCTGGATGCAGATTAATGTCATACCCAGGACAGAGTAATTGCTGGTTAAGGGCCTTGCTTAAGTAGAGTCACTTTTGGAGTTTACGGGATTCGAACCGGCGACCTTCTGATTACTAGTGCAGATTCCTACCCACAGAGCCACCACTCTGCCCTCCTACATAACAAGCAGAAACAAATCAGAGTGTGATTAGAGTTTATGTTTTCAAAACAGTGAAAATTCACCCATCTACACTACAATGCCAAGCTGGCATTTTCAGAAGTATTCTGCTGTGGGCAGCATTTTCAGGGATTAAAAACACCCACTAAGTACGGACAAAAGACAAAAAACAGAGGCTACTGACTACATTTTCAAAACAAACATCTACAAGTATAGATGTAACCTGCGGCTCCCTGAAATTGCTGAGTTTCCCATCTTATCACATTATGTCAGCCCAGCAGCCCCTCAATGAAACCTCATTTCATCAGCTTGACCTTGAGATCTCATTCTATTGGTCATAACTCCCAGCTCATGATCATAAGAGAATTTGGATAACCATCATAAATACTGTATATAATGTGCGTGTTAGGTCTATTTGTGATTCTAAACTAGCCCCAGTATCAAAGAGTGTGTCTTTTGTTGGACTGGCGTATCCCTCAGTATTCGATGTCAGGAAAACCATGTGTTACGCGAGGACAGCAAAAAACCATTGTGAGATTAAATGGCCAGTTGAAGCTTTGTATTTCTATATCTGGAATGCGGTAGTTCACCCCACAGACTTAAAACCTATTTTTCTGTAAGGGCACTTTACTAGGTTGTATGGTTCTTCGTAGACCCCTTGCTTTACAAAACAAATGTCCAATTCTGGGAAGGGTTCTTAGTACATGAAGTTGGTTCTTTGAGCTTTGAAAAACTTCCTAATACAGTATGTGAACAAAACAGAAACCTTTCATGCGTAGTACAGTAGGCTACAGAGCAGGATACGAACAAATCAAGCTTGTGTTATTATATGCAGCAAAAGGCCTTTTCAAAATTGGCAAGCCAATGGTATTTCACAAATCTGGTTATCGTAGTCTCAGTTATTTGGAGATCCCATTATGAATCAGAATAAATTCAGGAACCTTCATGTGGTCGTTTCTCTATGGCATCACTCTGTAGAACCCATCTAGCACCTTTATTTTTTAGAGTGCAGGAACAGATTCCCCTTGCAGTGGCCGTGTGACAGTGCGGGTCCAGCTCCATACTCCCTCTTCCATATTTGGGAGCCTCTTGAACCTGTCAATGACATAACTGGATGAGCACGGCAAATGGGGACAAAACACTCCAGGCAACAGGATGATGCAAAGTGATCAGTGCTTTATTAAAACAGTCAAAACAGTGTCCAAATAAATACTGCATGCTTCCAATAAATAAATCCAATTAAAAGGATAAAAATCCAAGTGATTAAAAAGAAGGCTAAAAACAAGAAAAAAACAAACCCAACAACAGTCAATGAGTCAAATGAGCCTAGCACAACTCCTTGCTAGTCGCCCCAAATCACCGATCGCTCACTCAGTTGGCGGAGACTTCAGCATCCCGACCCCTGTCTTGGCTCCCTCTGTTGGTGTCTGCCAGACCGCTCGGGTTAGTTGTCCTCTTTTTTTTCCTTACTTAGTAGTCAAACGATAATGAGATACAACATGAGCCAACATATGCCCAGCTGATCTGTGTCCATCATGCAATATTTGAAAATAAAGAAAGATGGAAGTCCCAGTAGGGAGGCGCAGTGGGTAGCACTGCTGCCTCGCAGTTAGGTGACCCAGGTTCGCTTCCCGGGTCCTCCCTGCGTGGAGTTTGCATGTTCTCCCCGTGTCTGCGTGGGTTTCCTCCCACATTCCAAAGACATGCAGGTTAGGTGCATTGGCAATTCTAAATTGTCCGTGTGTGTGCCCTGTGGTGGGCTGGCGTCCTGCCCAGGGTTTGTTTCCTGCCTTGCACCCTGTGTTGGCTGGGATTGGCTCCAGCAGACCCCCGTGACCCTGTAGTTGGGATATAGCGGGTTGGATGATGAATGGATGGAAGTCCCAGTAATGTTGAACTGTTCAAGTCCATAAAACATTTTGACAGTGCTCTTAAAAAATAAAGGAAATCAACAGTTTTGGAAATGTTCGCTGTGGCAGATTTAGAGCAGCAATAAGGCATGGAAGTAAATAACGGGTTTAATGAACAACAGGAATTGGCTTCTGATTAAGAAACTGGTTGCAGTGGAATTAGTTGGAATTTGAGGCCCCGACTTAGCTGGTCATCTGTTGGCTCATTTCACATCTCATTTTTGTTTGGCAAAATAAGAAGCAATTCAGAGAACCGGGACTTAAAAAAACAATTAAAATGGATTTAAAGGAAGTCCATTACCAACAGAAATTAGTCACTGATTAAGTAAGTGTCAGGAAGGAAAACCAGCAGCCACTAAGTCCTTTCAGGACTGGAGTTGGACAACTCTGCCATTTAACATCTGTGGAAAGACCTGAAGATGGCAGATTATAGACGGTACCTGTGCAATCTAATTTCACTTGAGAGGATCTGCCAGGAAGAGTTGGATTAATTGGACAAATCTAGTTGTGTAAAGCTTACAGAGACTTCCACAAGAAAACTCAATGTTCTAATTTACCACCAGAGGTATTTGTTATTTAGTATTGCCTAAGCTTATTTTTTAGATTTTTATTTTTTATAAACTTTTCTTTCTTCATCTTGTAAAGCACTTTGAGCTACATCATTTGTATGAAAATGTGCTATATAAATAATGTTGTTGTTGAAAGGGTCTAAATATTTATTTGAATGAGAAATTTCAGTTTTTTATTTTTAATAGATGTGCAAACTTTTCTGGGAACCTGTGCTCAATTTGTCATTATGGGCTATTGAGTGCAGATTGCTGGCCAAAAGTGGAAAATTCATCCATTTAAAATAAAATGGGCAGCAACATAAAGTGTGCAGAAACAGAAGGGACCTGAATATTTTCTCAATTCACTTTACATGTAAGTTGCTTTTTTTTTAACAATCAAGATGTTAACTACTTGAAATCTCTATATTGCAGAATTTAAGTATGTCACAATGAAACGTTAGTAGCCATGAATGAATCGTGACAAACTGCCAGCCCTCCTCCTACAGTACTTTACACTAAACTATTTCTTTGCGCTGAAATGATAGATTACCTGTCAATTACTTCCTATTTTTCCATAATATAAAGAAAAGTCTAACAATTCAATAATTTCCTGTTGTCACTGAAATGAACCAGGAGGTAGCAAAGCTATAAAGTTATCAAGGAGTGTGAGATGACAGATAAATTGCTCTCTGAAGCTGATCAAATTTGCTAGGAGCAACCGTCCAACTCAATGACACATCACCTGCACCTTTAAACCACGGAGCTGAAAAGGATCATCACTTGAAATCTGAAATACAAATCTCCATTCATTAAAGTACAAACCCGGTAGGAATTCAATTACATAGAGAATATGCAACTACAGTGTATTAGTTATGCCCAAATATGTCCTTTTATTTTATAGGTTATATGCAGATGTATCACATTACTGTATCTGCTGGCTATTTTAGGATCAAACGGTAGGCTAAAAAGTCTTCAACTGTGAGAGATGTGATTTAGTGGGAACTGTGACCTAGTAGACCCGCTTGAAGCAAATATGCTGTAAAAACTGACTCCGTAATTTGCCTGCGTTGTGTAATAAAAGTTATCTGTGATACTAGAGGCAAATCATTTTATAACGTGAAGTGTAATACATCTTTCCAAGAGCTTTCAGCATTTTTAATGGAATAGTTAATTAACTGTTTGCCTCAGATGCTGAATGAATGTAAATGTTAGTGATGGATTATGATCATGTGCAGATCACAGGAGAACAGCTTGAGAAAAAGAAAAAAAAAAGCTTTGTTTATTGTTAAATCTGCAAGGGTAATGATGATGATGCTATTGTGCCAGTATCGCTTGATGGTTTGGTCTTTAAGTGGAACTGCAAAGGTTCGCTTTAAGCTTTAATGGGGTTCTAGAAGGGCGTGTGATTCAAGACAGGCACACTCACACTTTCAATCTGATACCGAGCTTTAGAAAATACTTAGAATACGTATGGGACGTTTTCGTATTTTTATGCATGTGCCTACCTGCTACGATATAATCCTCTCTTAGATTACGGGGGGATTTGATAATATTATGTCATGTTGTACACACACATGTTAGTGAGAGTACTGGTAAATTTGAGTGTGTTATATCAGAGTTTGAACACTCCACACCTCTCTAAACACTGAGTGGGCGCTTTCGCGGTTCCATTTGTCCTTCTCTTTCTCTAGCCCAATGTTATTCTTAATCAAGGGATGAACCCCACACACAGATGTATGTTTCAATTCCCTTCTTTGCTTCTTTTTTCTTCATTTTTAATTCTTTAATTATTGCGTATGATTCATATTGTTAATTATTGTCAGTTTTCTTTATTGAGAAATTGTTCTACCAGTTTCCTTGGATTTTGTGAGTGGTTCCCCAAGAGGCGGGGCCACCTGTCCATCTCTCTAGGGATGCATCCAGCTGTATAAAGGCTGAAGACACAAGAAGTTAAAGATGGTACATTGGATGCACTTGAGTTACAATACAATACAGTTTATTTTTGTATAGCCCAAAATCACACAGGAAGTGCCGCAATGGGCTTTAACAGGCCCTGCCTCTTGACAGCCCCCCAGCCTTGACTCTCTGAGAAGACAAGGAAAAACTCCCCAAAAAAAACCTTGTAGGGAAAACTGAAAGAAACCTCGGGAAAGGCAATTCAAAGAGAGACCCCTTTCCAGGTAGGTTGGGCGTGCAGTGGGTGTCAAAGGAAGGGGGTCAATATCATACAATACACAGAACAGAAAAAATCCTCAATACAGCATAAAAATAAAAAAAATTTAGAGCAGAATGTAACAGTAGAAGATATCACATAATAAGATTTGGATATTTTTAGAGTGCTGGAGACCTCAGCCATTAAGCTGCCTCCCCATTTGGCCATTCCATGGCTGAAACAGTGCTGGGCCAGCCAATCCGATGAAAGGACCCCTCTTTCCCATGATTCCTGCGATCCTCCATCAGGGATGACTTCACCATAGGCAGGCAAACAACTTGGCAGGTGGACAGTGGCACCAATTGCCACATTTGAGTACCAAGAACAGAAACAGAATAGGTGAGGGTTAGTATCAAATTATAGCTATCATGTTAATTATGTTTTAGTGCTAATGACTAACAACAGAGATGCAGTCTGTACAGTTAATCAGTAGCTCTAGTCAGGGTGGTCTAAACTGAAGCAGTGAGTCTTCAGCCGGGATTTGAAAGCTGAGACCAAAGGGGCATCTCTTATAGAAGCAGGCAGACCATTCCACAGTTTAGGGGCCCTGTAACTAAAAGCTCGACCTCCCACTGTTATTTTATTAATCATTGGAATCATAAGCAGACTGGCATCTTGAGATCTTAATGTGCGCTCAGGTTTGTAAGTCATAATAAGTTCAGACAAGTAAGCCGGACCTTGGCCATTTAATGCTTTATATGTTAAAAGGAGGATTTTGAAATCTGCCCTAAACTTAACCGGGAGCCAGTGTAAGGATTTAAGAACTGGAGTTATGTGTTCATATTTTCTTGCTCTTGTAATAATTCTTGCAGCCGCATTTTGGATTAACTAGAGGCTGAATAAAGAACAGTTTGAACAGCCAGTGAACACCGCATTGCAGTAGTCAATCCTACTAGAGATAAATGCATGAATTAAAGTTCTCTTCTTTGTTTATGGTTATCTGTTTGGATTTTCAGGCTTTTCTTTTGGCTCTGTTACATGATCTTGACTTTTGATTAATGCTTTGGACTGACCTTGGTTACTTGGTTTTCAGATAATGATGTACTGGAATCATGGGGTGGAAGGGTCCTTTCTTCAGACTGGCCGGCCCAGCACTGACTGAGCTGTAGAATGGCTTGTTGGCTGAGGTCTCCGGGACTCTGACTGTGTCTGGCTTGTCTGACTCCTTTTCTACTCTGGCTGTAGTCCTGCAATCAGCTGATGGACAGACACTGTTTATTTATTTCATTTGTTATTTAGTTTGTCATTTCTTTGTTACTGTGGTGGGCTGGCACCCTACCCGGGGTTTGTTTCCTGCCTCGCGCCCTGTGTTGGCTGGGATTGGCCCTGTAGTTAGCATATAGCGGGTTGGATAATGGATGGATTTCTTTGTTAATTAGTTTCTACTTTGTTTATGGTGTACAGTGGTGCCTTGGTTTGCGAGTAGAATTTGTTCCGGAAACGTGCTTGTAATCCAAAGGTCTCATATATCAAAGCGAATTTCCTCATAAGAAATAATGGAATCTCAGATGATTCATTCCACATCTCAGAAATATTCATATAAAAATGATAATACAAAATTTAAAGTAAAAATACATAAAACAAATTAACCTGCACTTTACCTTTGAAAACAATCGTGGCTGGAGTGAGGGAGACAAGAGAGAGGAGAGGAAGAGGAGGGTTATTGTGTAGGATGACTTTCACTCTAACTAACAGAATCTCACTGGAATCTTTTTCTTTTTTTGTTACTTTAACAAGGAACCTATCCAATAACAGTTGCTTTTGCCTCCTTTTGAGGAATTTGTGGAAATGTGACATTGCATTGTCGTTAAAACAGATCGACATCGCTTGCACTTCTACAGCCTTATTGGACATAAAATAAAAAAATGCTTTATGCACACCCACGTGGTCACAATGCAATAGTAAACAGTATACGCTCGTAACGGACGTTGACTATGCGAGTGAGGCACGCCAACTGAGACCGAGCATGGAAGACGATTACCCACAATCCCGCAGCGAGAGAGAGAGAAGAACCATTGGCTCAGGTGTGATCACGTGACGCTCGGCAGACAAAGCGTATACATACTACTCATATTGCAAGACCTTGCTTGTTTATCAAGTTAAAATTTATTAAAAATTTGTAATCATCTTGCAAAACACTCGCAGACCAAGTTACTCGCAATCCAAGGTTTTTACTGTATTTGAACAAATCGGTATCGTTATATGTGTTAGTTCTGTATTTAGTGAGTGCTATAATCTGTTCTTACATTTTGCCTTGAGAGTTCTTGCAGAGGTCTATGCCTGCACTTGGTGATAAGCACTGTGCAAGAACATTCATTTTCTACTGTTGCATTGTATTTCTGAGCTGGCCATGATAGATTGGCCTTCTAGCTCTGTGAAGAGGATAACTTGTGTGGTGTTTACCTAATTTCTCAACACCCATTGCATGCCTAACTTACCTGAAACGGGGTCTCTCCCTGAATTGACATTCTTCCATTTTTTGGGATTTCTTAGAGAGACAAGGCAGGGTGGGCTGTCAAAAACAGGGCCCCTTAAAGCCCATTGAGGCATTCCTTGTGCGATTTTTGGGCTATACAAGGAATAAATTGTTTTTTTGTGAATTGACTTTTTAGGCAACACCTTTTTTCTCTTTTGAGCATTTTGCTGTATTTATTGCAGGCCTTAGGATTTCAGATTTTTATAATAGTTTTTTTTGACTTGGTTACTGTGGATTGCCTTTGTAGGCAATTCTTTTTGTGCTGTTTTGAGCATTTTGCTGTATTTATTGCAGGCCTTACACCACTTTGGATATTTTGATTGACTGGATCACTACATCCAATAACTAACTGCTTCTAATGTGTTGATAATACTGTTTAAATTCAGGTAGGCCTGAATCAAAGGATCCAGAATGAGTAGATTTGTGAATTTCCCCATGGGATTAATAAAGTATCAATCTATCTATCTATCTAGATCAGATGAAGACTTGACAAGTCTAAAGACTTAAGTGTTAGAGCAAGGGATTTCTCCCTGGCTTGGTATATTTTGTTGTTTAATTGTTATTTTAAATGATTATTTTTCATATTTTTATTTATTTTCTACTATGTTTATAATTGTGTACTATCCTTTTAAATTTGCCTCCTCTTCTTGTTTTTTGTGGGTGGAGCCCCAGGAGGAGAAAACACTCTGATGTCACTGCTGCTGTCTCCTCCCATTGGCTTGATAAGTAGCTCAGAGGAAAGAAGTCAGCAGCAGTGCACTAAAATTTTAAGGAGTTTGTAGTAAGTATTGTTCTTTTGTGTGGATTTTTCTGGCTTTTCTGTTTTTCTTTTCTCTTCTGTCTTTGATGCTTTGCTTATAGGTTTTGCATTGGGATTTGTTTGCCTTGGATTAAATTTTTTAGGGACATCCTTTGATATCTTGAGCATGTTTGCTCTGTTTTCCTATATTTGTGAATAAATCTCCCAATTTATAATGATTATAGCTTGGGATTGTCTTTTAAGCCAAAGTTTTGACAGCTTCATCGCCTTTATAAGGCACAGGTGAGTTGAGGACACAAGTCTGGTTCCAAGGTTCCAATTGGTTCTAGGCTGTAATGGGAAAATGGTGACAGTTATTATACCATTCTAATCATGTCGAAAACTGTTTTTCCTTTCATAGTTCTTTGAATTCTACTCAATAACAAATTACTAATTAGTATAATAAAATAACACCCAGGTTTTACATTATCAGGAACAAATGTACATATTTTCACTGTTCAAAGTTGGACAAATGAAGAATAATCATAATAACTTTATTCATTCCCTCAGACAAATTTAGATGGCAACTCAGCAAACATGAAAATCTTTGAAATATGTACTGTGGAAGAAAAATTAGACTTAGGGGGTCACATAGTCATTTAGTAAAAAGTGTTCTGATATGCTTTCCATATTAAAATATAGCACCCATCTTAGTATTAAAGGGTTAATAAATATCAGAAACCTGTTCATGCAATATCAGTAAACCAGATAAAGGTTGACTGGAGCTATAAGAAGAACCAGAATATAATATAATTAACTTTTGTGAATTACCCCTTGAGATTAATAAAGTATCTATCTATCTATCTATCTATCTATCTATCTATCTATCTATCTATCTATTGTCACACACGTGCGCATGAGAGGCAGCTAAAGGGCTTGAGTGAAGGCAGTTCTGAGGCATGCCGGGATGTGGCAGAGTGCACTGACTCTTTTTCTCCCTTTCCTACAGACCATTCACAGGAGATTCCACCTGGCTCTCTTGACGTCACTTCTGGGACCGAGCCAATGGAAGTAGACCTTACCAGCTCCGGCCCCTCTGATGTCACGTCCGGGTGTGATCCAATGATTGAAGACTACGTGCCCGATCCTTATGACCTCACTTCCTGTCTTCCCCTTTAAAAGCCTGCCCCTTTTCCCTTTTCCCTCAGTTCTCTATTGGACTCGGTTTTGAGCACAACAGTGCTACCATTTAAAAAGACGATTTGCAGCCAGGATACCACATTATACGGGTGGTTGCCCCAAACCTTGCTATGTCTCATTGTGTGATTTGTGACACTATCTATCTATCTATCTATCTATCTATCTATCTATCTATCTATCTATCTATCTATCTATCTATCTATCTATCTATCTGTTTTATATAAGTCAATTGTATGTAAACCAATGAACCAACCAGAGTAAATATATGCATTGATTGACACTATTTAAATTCAGTCTCTGTATACAATGGTACCTTCGTATACGTCCGGTTTGGAATAAGTCCAACTTGGTATACGTCCTCTTTGGACGTGAAAGATTTTCCTTGGTATACGATCTTTGTTTGGAATACAACTCGCGTGCTAGAACACCGCACGCTACCCTTGTTTACCTCTCTCTCGAGACAAAGTCACGACTGCCCACAAGTGTCAGTATGCCAGTTGCTAGCATTCAGTGAACAACCCGCGCGCTACCCTTGTTTACCTCTCTCGAGACAAAGACACGACTGCCTACGGGCATCAGTACGTGCTGTAACTCTCTGTGAATTTCCACGTGATTTTGTGTTTTTTCACGTAAATTTGAATTGATTGTTGAAAAGTATGAAGGTGGCATGCGTATCTGGGACTTGGCTGCTGCATACCGTATGCCGAGAATGACGGTATCTATGTTTGTGAAAAACAAAGACGTTAATAAGTAGTAAAGTGAGGTTAAATTTTCATCTAATTGCTTTTGTATTTATGTATTTTAGTATTAAGCAGTGTTTAAATTATTTTATACAACCCAATCAATGTACAGTATAATATGCCAATGACAATAGGATTTTTTTTCTTGGGAATGGATTAATCATTTTCTCTTTATTTCTTATGGGATAAATTTGTTTGGCAAACGTCCTGTTTGGTATAAGTCAAAGGATCTGGAACGGATTAAAAACGTATACCGAGGTAGCACTGTATATAAAATCCAACATCTGTCTGTCTGTCTGCCTGTCCGCTTTTTACAAGAGAACTACTTAATGAATTTAGATCAGGTTTTTTCTATAATGTGCTTGAACATTCTGGTTGACTTTGTGACTTTTCTCATCGTGCTAAGTGTCATAGTTCACTTGCGGTACTGATTTATTTGCATGAATCCGAGAGAGACGCTGTGGGCTGAGGGGAGAAGGAAGTGGGCATGGCCCTCCTCACTCACGCGCCAGCCTCCATTCGAGTTGCTGTACCTCTCGCCACGTGTTGGACCGTACCTTGCTTCCGCTTAGCTAGCGATACTTTTTAGTTCAGCAGACATCATCTAGAGATTGTTAAAGAATAACGTTTGATGTTTTTGAGAGAGAGATCACAGCTAAGTGTGTTTTAGAGGGTACCTGCTGATTGCCAGAGATATCATTGCCACATACTCTTCTCGCCACATGGGGGACGCTCTTTCTTCAGAGCTGAACACAATCAGATACAGTGGCAATGTTTTCACGTTGGAGTGTACCTGCCTTCCACTTGGCCAGAGGTACCATGCCAACTTTTTACATTTTTAGCAAAGAGATCACAGCTACATTCTTGCTTCTGATAGAAAACCAGAAATATTGTATATCAAGAGGCCCTCGGATACAAAAGCTATCAATATAAATTCTTCTCAATACAATTTATTATATTTTTTTTTTGTATTGATTTTTAAAGTTTGTCCTGTTTCACTACTATGTGGACGGAGCTGCGGGAGATAGCTAGTAGTTTAGAAAACAAACCTCTATCCTTTCTTTCTTGAACCATTCTTATCATTCTGTAACTGACTGCTGTGATCAATGCTCCCTCCTCAGCTTGGGGCTGCAGGTGCAATAAATGACACAGATGGACAAACTTTTCTAAAGCATGATTCCTGATTCAAAAAACGTTTTATGAGACTTGTCTTGTTAGAGGATAAGTTTCTTTCTTTAGTTAAGATGTTGATTTCTACCACAGTATAGAATCTGGAGAAAACCCAATTAGACACAGAGGGAGTGGGCAAACACCGTACAATCAAACCCAGTGCCTTGGACCTAGGGGGCAGCAGTGCACTAAACTCCTCTAAGTTGGTTGCACTGGAATTAAATGTCTAATATTTTATTTCTTTAAGAGATGCACTTTAACATGAGGTTCTTTAAACTAATCATACATAAAATGCTTAAATGCAATGCACTGTGAAGCTTCTATGAAAGTTTTTTGCTAAAAGAATAATTGTGAAACACAGTCATAAAAACTTTTATTGCATTGCTTTGACAAAGCTTAAGATTGATATATATATATATATATACTTGGATTTTTAAAGTAGCCTTAAATTTTAAGGAATTGTTCAGGTGCCTTTTCAATATAAACCTGAAATTCTACAAAGTGTGTCTGCTCTGAATTACTGGAATCTGTCTAATTTCCCTCGAGGATTCTGGGAACGAAGATCTGCGGGCTGAGTAGAGCTTAAGCAGAACTGCATTTCTTTTCAGTTTTGCACTTTCCATGTGAATTTAAGTCTCTACTCTTTTAACTTTCTTTTTTGTTTCTCTTTTTGGTGTTTTATTTTTCAAAAAGTCAACCATATATTTCCACCATATTTAAAGTGGACAAAATTCATCTTATTCAATGCATTTGGTATTGGGACCTTTAGCCGTCTGTACATTAAGAATATATTTGCATCCTATGAAAACATGTGCCTCAAATGTAATCTTTTATGAAAAGATTAAAATAACCTGCTCATCTTCTGTAAACTTCCCTCATATTTTTTCCTAGTTGTGAGATGAATATAGTTAATATCTTTGTTATACCCTGTGAAAAGATTGAACAGCCACAGAAAGAGGATTTGGGGGCAACCACCCGTATACTTGAATCAGGCTGCCAATATCAAAGATTGGTTCCACATGACAGGTCTCAACAGACTTCAGTCGAACAATCGAACAACAACAGTAGGCAAACATGGCGGTTTTAAAGCTGGGCAGGGGAAGAGATGTCAGCCAGGCAGGAACCGAAAGTGACGTCATTGGGCCCAGAAATGGAAGTGACATTCTCGAGTCCAGGCAAAATTTACCATGGTTGGTCTGCCGATGAAAAAGAGGAGGTATCAGTTCACTCTGCCAACCCCTGGTCTGGCATGGAATTATCCCCTTGTTAGCCTTTCAGCTTTCTCCCATGCGCATGTGTGTGAATATCCATACTTTAAAAAACTACAGCAATAAACTCCCTAAGGAAGACAGATTATCAGCGTCAAGAGTTGGGGGTACCAACTTTATTAACCCCATTTAATGGTTCAATAAGACAAAAGCTACCAAAGCAAAACAGACGGTCACAGTCGAGGTCCAGAGTGTGCTTGGATCGGTTAATGAACAGAAGCTGTGTTTCTCACAGATGCATTTCCCAAAATGAACTGCTACTTCCTGTGAGCGGCTGGTATATATAGTGGCTCTCCTCGAAGAGGCGAGACTTCTGAAGCTTGAAGGGAAATTAGGTCAGGCTGGACTTGCCCTTTGGAAATGCGGATGGAAAGGAAGAAGGTTTTAGCAGCAAAACCATCTCTCAGGGTGGCATGGCTTACCTTACAAGGTCCTTGAAGTTTACCCTAAGTACACGTGTGTGGCAACTGTTTATACAAGAATAGATATTAATTAATGGTTAGAAAATAAGTTACAACTGCTTTTTTGCATCCTCTTGTGCACTTTAGGGACCTCATTTATACCAAGAATGGAAAATCTAGTTTCTCAGCTACACGTATAGAACTTGGACAAAGACTTTGATTTAAATTTTACTTGAAAATTATATTTATTTGCAATAAAACCAATAGTAGTTATCCATCCATCCATCCTCTTCTGCTTATCCGAGGTCGGGTCGCGGGGGTAGCAGCTTAAGCAGAGAAGCCCAGACTTCCCTCTCCCCGGCCACTTCTTCCAGCTCTTCCGGGAGAATCCCAAGGCGTTCCCAGGTCAGCCAGGAGACATAGTCCCTCTAGCATGTCCTGGGTCTTCCCCGGGGCCTCCTCCCGGTTGGACGTGCCCAGAACACCTCACTAGGGAGGTATCCGGGGGCATCCTGATCAGATGCCTGAACCACCTCATCTGACTCCTCTCGATGCGGAGGAGCAGCAGCTCTACTCTGAGCCCCTCCCGGATGACTGAGCTCCTCACCCTATCCTTAAGGGAAAGCCCAGACACCCTGCGGAGGAAACTCATTTCAGCCGCTTGTATTCGCAATCTCGTTCTTTCGGTCACTACCCATAGCTCATGACCATAGGTGAGGGTAGGAATGTAGATCGACTGGTCAATTGAGAGCTTTGCCTTACGGCTCAGCTCCTTTTTCACCACGACAGATCGATGCAGAGCCCAAATCACTGCGGATGCCGCACCGATCCGCCTGTCGATCTCAGGCTCCATTCTTCCCTCACTCGTGAACAAGACCCCGAGATACTTCAACTCCTCCACTTGGGGCAGGATCTCTCCCCCAACCCTGAGAGGGCACTCCACCCTTTTCCGGCAGAGGACCATGGTCTCGGATTTGGAGGTGCTGATTCTCATCCCGGCCGCTTCACACTCAGCTGCGAACCGATCCAGAGAGAGCTGAAGATCACGGCCTGATGAAGCAAACAGGACAACATCATCTGCAAAAAGCAGTGACCCAATCCTGAGTCCACCAAACTGGACCCCTTCAACACCCTGGCTGCGCCTAGAAATTCTGTCCATAAAAGTTATGAACAGAATCGGTGACAAAGGGCAGCCCTGGCGGAGTCCAACTCTCACTGGAAACGGGCTCGACTTACTGCCGGCAATGCGGACCAAGCTCTGACACCGGTTGTACAGGGACCGAACAGCTCTTATCAGGGGTCCGGTACCCTATACTCCCGGAGCACCACCCACAGGATTCCCCGAGGGACACGGTCGAACGCCTTTTCCAAGTCCACAAAGCACATGTAGACTGGTTGGGCAAACTCCCATGCACCCTCCAGGATCCTGCTAAGGGTGTAGACCTTTTATTTTATATTACACCCTTAGCAGGATCCAATAGTAGTTAATGTTAGCCAAATCATTTTAATTTTTGATGTTGTTTGCTGTTGTCCAGTGTTGGTCATCATAGATGCCTGTTATATCAGAAACTTCGTTATCTGTTTTTCTTGGTTATCACTACAAACTACATGGTGTAAGTAACATAAAATTAATACAATTTTTGGGTAAGGTATTCCTTTAAAGCAACCATTCAACTAAGAAATCAGCTTCAGAGTCTACAGACAGGTGAGTCACCAAGCCACTGCAACTTGGACAACTGGTGAGTTAATATAGCACCTTAACCCTTACGATCATGATGACAAATGTGATAGACAATCATTGATATACTACTGAGCTTGCCAGCGGCAACAGAAAAGATGTGGGATGGAATAAGCATCCTCTTTATTGTTTGCAAGCCATTTATTTTAAAAAGAATCAATGCTATTGATTCCGCAGGCAAAACATACACCTAGTAAAGTAATTCCTAGTTTGTAGAAATCTATTTTGGTTTCCATTTGTAGTTGCTGAATGGATTCATTTTTTTTACTGCTATGTACAACAAAATTGTAGACAAAATATAGTTTTTCTGTTAGAATATTGTAGGTATTGTTTTTAAACCATGAACACACATATGTTCATCCAAAACACATCTTTATATGTCTATAAATTACAGCTTTAAAATGAACGTGCAGCTTTTGTATTCTCTAATTATTGATTAATTTTTTTACAAATTAATAATATTTATTATTTACTAGTTGAAGTACCAAGTGTTGCCTGGGCATATTTATGTAATGGATTAAAATAAGAAAGCCAATATTTATGTGCTTTTTAAATGTTGACCCTTTTGTCATTGCTGGCTGTCCCATTCGTCATCTACATTACCTCCCTATCAATTTGAATGCTTTCATAAGAGGAGAATTAGTTTTTTTATGTGTATAATTGGATTCCATAATTGTGGTAACTCGTTCCTGGGTTGGAACCATGAATACTGCTTCTTACTGTTTTCCTGGTTTACTGCAGTTTCACGAATAGACGCTTAATCTCACATTAATAAACTGTACGACCTGTTGAATAATTGAATCATTGGTTTGGCATGTAAGCTTGACAAACCTAGTTTTTGTGTCACTTCTTCTATGAACCACTTATTCATGAATTTTGAAACTCCATGAATTCTCTGTGATAAGTTGAATTAACTGTAATATACATGCAAACTTTCGTTAACATCCGCTCAGTTGTTTTGGAGCAATGCCTGATTTTTGTGGAGTTGGCCCTCCCATTACGACTCACCAGTGAAGTTTTTGCAACTCCATGAAATGTATATGTAGCATGACATGAACAATAATGTACAGTAAATACAACATTTAATAGCCATTCTTGAGTGATGTGCAATTTTAGTGTTGGTTTCCTCTTCACACCCCAACATTTCCTTTGAATCATTGATGCGGAATGTAGCTTTCATTGTAAGAAGGGCCATGACTAAGCAATGTTCCAGATTTATTACCATCATCATAATTGTTTTGGAGTGATAAGATGGCTTTGCTTTTGCACAGTCCAACCCTTTACGACCAGCTTTCTCAATGGAACTTTAGATTTTAATTTTGTATCAGCAGTAATACACATACAAAATTTTGCGAATTTCAAATCAGCCATTTTGCTTATCACCCTTCCTGATAAGTATAACCATAACCTCATAACTATGTAGCCTGGAATTTAATGTTGGTTCAGTTTTATTATACTGTACATGTACAATTTTATTAAAGATCAACTTAGCCGGTTTAGAATAATACCGTTTTTGGTTGTCCCCCTCCTCCATACAATGCCACCTCCCTGATGAAATTTTTTGAAACACAGTATACTCTGTATATTAAGCTGGACCAAGGAAAACCAATGTGTAGAATTTTCTGGAAATCAATTCCGCCATCTTTGTCTGATTGGTGAACAAAGAGACAAAATATGATCTGAGAGTTGAAATGAGGACTAAACAATGGGCTTAATGGACTGAACAAATAAATAACATGTCACACGTATGAGCTTAGGCCTGTGGTTCTAAATTTTTTTTTTCCTTGCAACCTGATTTTGCTTTTTTTGTGTCTTCAAGACCCAGAACCACCACCGACCGTAATCCTGTGGTGGATCGGTCCCCTTGGAGATCCAGCACCAAATGTCATCATGTGTGCCCACTTGGAGAATCGCCGATACAGGTCCTAATAAACCAACACCATTTACTTTAACTACACCCATCGCAGGATAATCCACAAACCTCATGCGACTCTTTCCTATTAAGTTATATTGTGAAGCTTGACTTTGCATGACCCAAAATCAGACAACATGCCATCCAAATTGGGTTGAGACCAATAGTTTTAGACCCTATGGTTTAGGGGATACCTTCAAGGCGATGGTAAAGAAAGCAGTTCCATTCTGGGACAAAAGAGGGCACTGTTGATAACTGCCTCTCCCTGTACCTCCACAGTACCAATGGTCATGCCCTGGAATATGCATGACCTCACTTCAGACCCGTAAGTCCTGTCCTTTTCAGAAACATCCACGTTTTATACTGGCCACCCACAGGATGTGGCTGTTTTGAGACTGGCACTCAAGAGAGACAAGCTCCGGCTCAGTAGCGATCCACTAACAATTTTAGACATGGCTGAGGATGTTAACTTTCATTTCTCTTTTACATTTGTTGTGCCATTAGATGGGGTTATCAGGGTGGTACCCCAATCCTCCACGTGCACTCTGCCTAAAAAACATAAAATGAAGCCAAAAATTCTAAAGAGAGACAGATGGTATTACGATTTTATTTATATAGATAGATTTGCATATTAACCCATTCAGGGTTGTTTCCTGCATTGCACCCACTTCTGCCACTCCTTTAAGCTCCTGTAATGAAATAAGAAGGTTCAGGAAATAGATAGATGGATGGATTTACTGAATGGCGGACAGGTGTACCAATCAGAGTCTAAGAAAGCCCTCGACATCCCATGACCCTGTAATGCAGTACCTCAAATGGATATATACAAGTGTCAGTACTCTCAGTTTATTTAGATTTCTTAACAGAAGTTGGGAAGACCCCATTGAGGAAGACATTTGAGTGCCCTGATATACTGACATCAGATTGGAAAGCTGGGGTGGGGTCCCCCTTGGAGTTTCAAGCACTGCAATATATTGAGAATAGGTTGGAGCACAGCTTTGGGGGATTTCGAGCAACAACTTATAAGTAGGCTAATAAACACTGCAGAGAAACATGGAGAAGTGGAGCACTTCAAGTAATGCTGAAATGGAATAGATGGGTTCAGAAAAATGAACAAATAAATGGACTGAATTCTTGTGGTTTATATTAGAAAAATCTTGAATATAAAAGAAAAATCAAAAAACAAAAACCTTATTCTGATAGTTGTGTTTCTTTAGAGCAGAAGTTTAATTTATGCCATAAATATGCAGATGTTTCATTTCCGTATTAGCAGTGAATTGAATTGTATTTTAAAATATGACAATGCCATCCTTAGGTTCCAGATTTAAGAGTTTTTAGAAGTGCCATACTTGGTTTTTTATAGTATATTCATTCCTGATTTTTTTTTTTTCTAAAATAAGAAATGGTATTTCAGTGTTCTTTGATGAGTAAAATGACTTAAATCTTATTTTAAATGCCCATATCTAAAGCTGTGGTATTAATTGCAATCGGAGCGACTTTTACAGGAAGGGGTCCTAAGAAGAATTTCTTTAATACCTTCAGAGGACTTAAGATCTGACAAGTGGAGCTCATCAGAAAACAAAAATCTTAGATGTAAGACATAGGAAAAATCAGAGATTAGAACAACTATTCTTTACAGGAGCACAACATAAAACTGAGAAAAGATATTCATGTTAAATCGTGTGTAAAGTAATACTGAAAACAGTCAATTTATTCACATTTAAAATGTTTATTTTTAAAATTCTATGTTATTCTCTTGGGTTCAATTGGCACAGTAATTAGTGTTGTTGCCCCACAGCTCTTTCAATCTAAGCTTGATTCCTGCTTTCTGGACCAGCCACCTGCTAGTATCAGGCACAATGCAGAGGCCAACCCTGGAAGGGACACCGTCGCACTACAGGGTACACTCATACAAACTCCTACACTAGGCCAATTTGACCAGACAAGGAGGGTTTCCAACTTGTACCCGATTGTAATGGAAGGATTTTTCTCTGTAAAAAGTAAAGGTGAAATAAAGAGAGCAGATGGGCGTTGATCGCTTCAGCGCAGAATCAGCTGCAGAGACTAATGTTTTGGGAGAAACAGCCAGGAATGTTATAGGCCAAGGCTATGTAAGGAGTTGTTTTTCACTTCGAGAGGCTTTTTTCACATGTAAGCATATTACTGTGTCTTCTGGTATCAGGTGCTAGTCTCAAGGCCGAGTAGAAGAAAAATAGCGCCGTGTCCCGTGGAAGGAAGGGGTAGGTTGAAACTGATCACTTCTGCATACACTGCTTCCACGTAAGACGCTTTTGGGCAAGGACACCTAATTAGTATATAAGGGAAGGATCCGCCCTCAGTTTCTTCGGAGGCTCAACCGTGGGGAATGCGCGCACCGCCCGGTCCTTGACAGGCACATGAGTTGATCCTCTGACGAGACTGACATGCGGGCTCCCTCAGTCTACTGGTCTAGGATGATGGCTCTGAGTCTTTTGATATTACTGTAAGCATAGGTTTGTTTCTTTAAATATATTACTGTAAGCATAGGTTTGTTTCTTTAAATATATTACTGTAAGCATATACATATATATATTTGTTTCTATAATCTATTGTTACTGCATTATACTATTCATATGTATTTACATGTTATAATTGAATAAGTAAATTTTATTGAAGTATCGGACCTCTTCTCTCTGATTTTTTGCCTACTTATGTTTTAATCCCCTGAACCATTTTCCCAAATCAAAACACCGATGCTGCCGGGATATCTTCTGGTGTCCATGGACTCTAACCTGGATTATACTGGCTCATTTTTGAATGAAGGGATAAATTCAGCTTTCGTAAGGTGTGCAACACTTTTGGATTTGGGAGGCACATGGAACACCTAGAGAAACTTCCCACATGAGCATAACAAAAAAGTTCAGACTCCATGCATGTACTGGCTCCTCCTGATCTCATGGTGGAAGCGGCATTAATCACTGTCCATCAGTAGTGGGTGCTGCACATTAAGGTGGTGGCCGAGTGAGAAAGATTTAAGGAGTTCAGTTGATGTTACCAGAAAGTGTTCCACATTGCATTGCTTACAGGCCATCCCTGAGTGAACAGCAAAGGAAGTTCTCCCCTTTGCTGAGGGCCTTTCTTATCCAGACATCTCAGGGTCACGGCTGATCAGCATCATGACCTGGTGTGGTTCCACAACAAAACACTCAGCGTGGTGACGCATTTTTCAAGGGGGTGGAGTATTTGACAGTGTTGCACAGAAATGTTGGGGACTGTGTGGAGAGTTAAGCTGACATCACCCAGAAGTGCTCCACTTGCAGTGCAGTAGAAGCCGAGACGAGTAGTTCTCATTGTAAGGAGCTGCATCAGAGGGCCAGGTGTTGCGGGTTCATGGTTGACCACTGGCAGTCAAAACAGTGCAAATGTGCGAATTGGATTGGATTGTGGTGGGTTTCCATTTCAAAACACAGTCAGCAGGATTTGCACTGTGAACAGGTGGAGTGTAGAGCAGTGTTGCGCAGTGGGTGGAGAGTGAGAGAGCAAACTTTAATGGATATCAGCAGGAAAAGCTCCGCTTTGCATTGCTTACTGACAGTACCTTCGTGAGCAGCAAAGGGAGTTCTCCTTTTACCATTAGGGAGCTGCTTCTGACGGCCTTTGAGATCCAGACATCATGGGCTCACATCTGACCACTAGCAGTTACCACAGTGCAAATGTGCAACCTGGATTAAACCATGGTGTGATTCCATGGCAAAACCCTTGGCGTAGTTGGCAGGATTTACACAGTGAACTTAAGGAGTGTAGTGGTGATGTGGCATAGTAAGGTGGTGTGGAGAGAGTGTGTTCAGCTGACGGAAAGACCCCGCACGGCATTATTTACTGGCAGTCCACATGCAGGGAGTCCTCCCTTTAGCTCATGTTGTGGGGAGCTGTTTTTGAGGGCTCTTGTAATCCAGACTTTGTGGGCTTATGGTTGACTGTCGCAATTTGCCACACTGCAAAATGTGCAAACTTGGGTGGATTGTGGTGTGATTCCATAACAAAACACTACTCTTAATAAATGCCTTTTTTATGACATCTTTATTTCTTATAACTATGGCACAATTCATGTATTACACACTAACTAATTTCTACCAAGGATTTCATGTAACATCAATCAATCTTCTGTTTCCTTCTGAACTCCCATCTCTCTAAGACAGTAAGCCTCACTTATTGTATCCTGCTATGAAATCAATCTACACAGTGTATGCATTTTATTACAGTATTTCCTATTTATGCCATGCACCATCTACAGAGAGTAGGACAAAGAAATAATGATCTGGTTAAAGAGGAGGGCTTTCTTTAATCCTTTAGGAAAGTGAGTGCCTGTATTGATTTAATGTAATGTAATTAGTGCGGAGTAAAGATTTCAAGAGTAATTCCACCTTTCAACATGACATCATTCCCTCAGAAACCCCTCATTCATTTTATACATAAATAGAGCTTTCTGTCTGTGGTACAGGTATATAAAGCTGTAAGGATCTTATTACAGCAGTATATAAAATGCCATTCCCTTCATTTTTTAAGGTGATGAAAAGGACAAGTAGATCTTGGCTAAATCAGCAGGGTTTGATTTGATGTCAATGCCCTTGGCTAAACACAAATTGACTTTAATTCTCTCAATAATGAACTTTGGTCTTGAGCATTTAACAAGCAGAAAGGGGAGAAACCCAATAAAACAGAGGAAATCTCCTCATTTTGGTTATCATGACTCCGCTGGAGGCAAAGTAACAGGGTATATATATATGTATATATATATATATATATATATATATATATATATATATATATATATATATATATATATATAGATAGATAGATATATATGTTTGGGTTTATATATATCTATTTTTTTTTCTCTATATATCAGGATTCTCTGCAGCAGCCCTTTCCAAATGCCAGTATCCATCACTGATGACTGGATCAATAGTTGTGTTTTGGCCCCAATCTCCTTCGAGAGATGGCATGCCATCAGTGACAGACAAATATCACAGTTAAGCAAAATATCTACCCAGACCTAGTAACATTTTTATTGATTTTTGTTGTGCAAATAATGTATTTTTGGGCTGAATAAATGGCTTTGAGGCAAATAGTCATTGTTTATGATTTCAAAATGCAATAAAACGATAGGAAATATATTATGGCTTGTGTCTCAAGGCACACAACATAATCATCCTTTCCTAGTGAAAAACTGCTCAACCAAGGCCATTTAATGCATATTTATAAACATTTAAAGGTACCTCTAGCGTGTCCATATTTTTAACAAACTATCAATTTTGCTATCCCTTGTAATAATTATAGAAAATTCTGAAACAAATAGTATTTGTCCTTTAAGGATGGAAATGTTGTAACTGTTCAGCAGTCAGATAGTCAGTTTTAATCTTTATTTATCATAGCTCTGCTTTTCTGATTTGTTTTTCAGGTTAAAATAATAAATCTTTTAGAGATTGACTCTGTTTACATCAGAAGATGCATACCATTAATTGTTTTTCGTATTCCAGTCATTTTATATGTTCAATTCCACACTTTACATTTTAACAAGCAATCATTAAAGTCTTTGATAGAATACAGACCTTGCTCTAGGGGCTCATTTAGTCAGACTAAATCCCCTCACCCCCCACTAAATATCATGTCAAGCCCCCAGTGCTTTCAGGTATATTGTTACTTGTTGGATTTTAGGGACTTTATTATACCGTGGAAAAAATAAGTTCAGATGGCACCCTTACAATGCAATGCAATACAATACAATACTTTGTTTAGCGCTATTTACTAAGTGCAGGCCCAGAGCACCGTTAACAATTCTCAGTTAAAATATAAAAGTATAGATTATACTAATTATTAAATACAGAACTGGTACACATACAAATAGGTTTTTTAAACACATAGAGAACAATGTAAAACCAGATTAAGCATAAATGGAAACCAACAATAATTGTCCATTAATTTACTGATGAACTATGGCTAGTAGACAACAGTCGAGATTAAAATTATGAAAGAGAAGGTCAAAAGCAAAGTCACAGTCCTCGAGACCTCAGCCGCCTGCCCACCCCTGGGTTTTCTATAGTGGAGTCAATGCTGGCTCTCCAGTATGATGACAAAATCTTTTGATGTAATGATTCCAACAATCCTTTGCCATATGCAGGTGAGCAGCCTGGCAGTGGAGCAGTGGCACTAAATTCCATATCTAGATACCGAGAGGAGAAACGGAATAGAGGAGGGTTGGTAATGGTTTAAAAATATAGTGATACTTACATTTCTGCACAAATGACTAACAAATAGAAATGCAGTATGCACAAATGCAGCTCTAGTCAGGGGACACTTTACTAAAGCCGTGAGTCTTCAGCCTGATCTAAAAGCTGAGACTGAAGGGGCATCTCTTATATTAGCAAGCAGATCATTCCACCACTTCGGGGTCCTGTAACTAAAATCTCAACCTCTCACTGTTATTTTATTAACCCTTGGAATCTTAAGTAGACGGGGATCTTGAGATCTATTCTGAATCTGAAGAATTTTTTACCATTCCCACAACAATACACATTTATAATGCGTGACTGTGACTGCAATCCTATCCTTAGCCAAGTCATTCAAGTATTTTTTTTTCTTATTATTTTTAGTAATTATTATTGCTGTTGTATGTTATAATATTTCTTAACCTTTTTAAAAATGATAAATTTTCCCATTTGGAAAAATGAAGTGGTATCTTATGTACTGTATGTATGTATGTATGTATCCATCTATCTGAAAACAAACATCAGCTTACCTTATATACTCCTTGCTCTAAATTCTGAGCTTCCATATTCTGCAGTTCTGCTAAACTAATTATTGTAAAGTGCCCTTTCAAATATAAGCTCATCTATCTATCTATCTATCTATCTATCTATCTATCTATCTATCTATCTATCTATCTATCTATTTATCTATCTAAAAACAAACATTAGCTTACTTTATATACTCCTTGCTATAATTTCAGAGCTCCCATATTCTACGGTTCTGCTAAACGAATTATTATAAAGTGCCTTTTCAAATATAAGCTCATCAATCCATCCATCTATCTATCTATTAATCTATCTGTCTGTCTGTCTGTCTGAAAACAAACATCAGCTTACCTTATATACTCCTTGCTCTAATTTCAGAGCTCCCATATTCTACGATTCTGCTAAACAAATTATTATAAAGTGCCTTTTCAAATATAAGCTCATCAATCTATATACAGTAATCCCTCGATCGCGGGGGTTGCGTTCCAGACCCCACCGCGATAGGTGGAAATCCGTGAAGTAAAACCCATATGTTTGTATGGTTATTTTTATATATTTTAAACCCTTATAAACTCTCCCACACTGTTTATAAATATTCCCCACACAGTTATACAGCATAAACCCTTTGTATTCTCTTAGATATTAGGTAAGATTCATTGAAATTATGTATGTAAAGACACTGTTTACATACAGTAAAACCTAAATATTATTTTAAAGATATCGAGTGTCTCCGATATCACATATGTTACAGCCATTACGATAGACAGGCCACCAGCAATAACAACGTACAATGCAAGAAAAATTCTCACCCTCTTCAGGCACATTGTGTAGCACCGACGTTTTTGTTCTTCTGGCAGTCTTCAATCCAAATCCCTAAAGCAGATTCCATCCAGACTACTGCCTTATTACATCCACTTACAACTCGTTTTGCACCCTGGTTAAAAGGACACTGCGGCCATAGATCTTATATTCCTTTCCTACTTTTTAAAAAAAAAGAATCGTAGCCTCATTGATGCCGTAATGGCATCCTACAGCGGTGTAGCTTTTCTCAAAACAAAAACAAATCCAAAACGTTTACCTTTTCAGCAATCATTAACATCTTCCGTTGGCGCTTGGGCACAGACCCTGAAGCAGTAGCAGGAGCAGATCGTTTTGGAGCCATAATGCTTGACTATGCACTAGGATAAACACAAAAGAGCACAAAAGTTAACTCTTTACACAGCGAAACACGTTGGTGCTGAATGAGCGAGACAAGACTTCCTGGTTAACACTGCATTCAGCAGGCAGGAACTTAACTGCGTGCTCTGATTGGTTAGCTTCTCAGCCATCCGCCAATAGCGTCCCTTGTATGAAATCCACTGGGCAAACCAACTGAGGATGCATGTACCGGAAGTAAAAAGACCCATTGTCCACAGAACCTGCGAAGCAGCGAAAAATCCGCATTATATATTTAGTTATGCTTACATATAAAATCCGCGATAGAGTGAAGCCGGGAAAGTCGAAGCGCGATATAGCGAGGGATTACTGTATTTAAAAAGTTACAGCCAACAAAAACCCTTATTACTGAACACAGGAGCACCTTGTGATGTGCACACGGAAATTCATCTCATCTTGTTCACAAACCTAGTAAATCCGGTTTAAAAACTGCAGATGGGAATGGGAAGCTATCATGACAGCCCCGGATGAAGCATCAGTCTATTGCAGGCCCCACTAACCCACAACCAATTTGGAGTCACCAGTTAACCTAACTTGCACATCTTTGGGAATGTGGGAAGAAGTACTTATGGGAAAACCAAAACAGACCTGGGAAGAGCACCACATGAACAATATTCCGGTTGTCGGATTTGAATGAAGGAACAAGATCAATAAGTCAATAGTACTTCCTACTGTGATAATCTCATGGAAATGCATGCACATTAAACATGTTGTTATGGCAGTTTTCGTTAGGGCTGTGTTACCAAGAAACATCTTATAGGGAAACAAAAAAAGAATGGCTGTTGTGTCTTCTTCTCCTTTGCTAGTTATAAAGCACACTTAAAATATTTACTGCGCTCCACCCTTCAAAAGAAACCTTTGGCACAGTCTGAGGTCCAGAGAACTCCTGATCAGGTTTTCATGAAGAATGTTGCTGTTCTTTGCTCCGTTCAGCTTTCCCTCCAACCTTGGCTAGTCATTGAATCCCTGCTGCTGAAAAACAACCTAACAGCTTGATACCGCCACCACCATGTTTTACCACTGGAATGGTATTATGCAGTTGATAAGCAATGGCCTGGCTTCCTCCAGACATGACATTAAACTTAGTTTCATCAGACCTGTGAATTTTGTTTCTCACAGTCTGAGAGTCCATTAGGTGCCATTTTGTAAACTCCACATGGAGGAGTGGCTTCTGTCTAGCCACTCTGTCATAAAGCCCCCACTTGGAGAGTATTGCAGTGGTGGTTGTCCTTCTGAAAGTTTCTCCCATCTCCACACAGGTTCTCTGGAGCTCAGCCAGAGTGGCCATCAGGTTCTTTGTCACCCCTCTTACCGAGACCCTTCTCCCATGATTTCTCAGTTTGCTCAGGAAGAGTCATGATTGTTCCAAACTTCTTCCATTTAAGAATTATGAAGGTTAACTTTACTCTTGGAAGTTTTCAGTTACCTCAGTTACAACATTTATGTTACAGTTGGTTACATTTCATTTGGTTTTCCAATTGGAGCACAGGCAGGTTGAGCGACTTGCTCAGAGTCACACAGTGTCAGTAGCAGGATTCAAACTCACAACCTCTGGGTTTGAAATCCAAAGCCTGAACCGCTGCTCCACACTGCCTTCAAACTCACGGCTTGGCTTTTGCTCAGCTGTTGGATCTTCAATAGACAGATGTGCTCTTCCTAATCAGGTCCAATTTAGATGAATTGATCACAGATGGGCTCCATACAGGGTGTAGAAACATCTCAACAGACTGGTGTGTCATAACAAAGGGTTTGAATACTTATGTCAATGTGATATTTCATTTTGTTATTTTTAATAAATTTGCAAACATTCTAAAATCCTGTTTTTGCTTTATCATTCTGGGATATTGATGTTGATTGATGTGGGGAAAAAAATAATTTAAGTGATTTTAGCACAAGGCTGCAGCATAACAAAATGCAAAAAAAGTTAAGGGGTGCAGAATACTTTCTGAATCCATTTTATGCAGTGGAATCTACAAATTAGTATTAAACGTAGCAATGGCACATAGAGAAGTTGGGAGCATGCGCTGATTACAGCTTGTTGCTGCACCCACCTAAGGTACTATTTATAAATCTATAGGCATTTGGACATTTATTCAGTTTCTCTTACGGTACTCAAATGTGGCACTTGGTGCCACTGCCCACCTGCCAAGTTGTTCTGCCTGCCTAAGGTGAAGTCATCTCTGAAGGAGGATCGCAGGAATCATCGGGTAGAGGGGTCCTTTCATCGGATTGGCTGGCCCAGCGCTGACTCAGTTATGGAATGGCCAATAGGGGGAGGCAGCTTGATGGCCGAGGTCTCTGAACAAATCTACTATTGTTGAACTGTGCTCTGTACTTTACTCTGTAAATTACATTCCTACTCATTTTCTAAACCTCTTTGTCTTGAAAGGGCTTGCGGGGTGCACTGGAGCCTATCCCAGCCAGCACAGGGTGCAAGGCAGGAACAAACCCTGGACAGGGTTATAGTTAATCACAGGGTGAACACACACACCAACCAGACACTAGGGCTAATTTTACGATCGCCGCTAGCCCACCTAACTTGCATGTCTTTGCACTCTGGGTTAAAACCCTCGCAGATATGAGGAGAACATGCAAACTCTATGCAGTGAGAGCCCATGAAGCAAACCCTAGTTTCCTTACTGCAAGGCAGCAGTGCTACCACTGCGCCACCGTGCCGCCCCATTCCTATACCTTATCTGCAGAAAGGGTAGTGTCTGACATCTGATCAAAGCTAATGTGGGTATCAGGGACAGCTGAAGAAGCCTCCAGTGTGATCTGGCCTAGAAGTGACTCCAGCAGTTTTTATTTATTTCTTTTTTTTACTTGAGAAAATAATCCCTCCTGAGGAAACTTTGTATAATACACAGATATTGCTAAGATTTTAAGAACAAGGCAATGACAAAAGCTTCAGTGACATTTTTAATCTTTGCAAGCCCAATGTTCAATATAATGAAGGCATGTGAGATACTGAAACAAAGCAAACCGAGGTGACATTTCTCTTTGAAGAATGAGCTTCTCTGAATTGGAAGTCAGAAGAGGTAACGGTAAGAAGTAGCCTGAACATTTGGTACATAATGTTGGGTGAACTGACACTTTTATCCAATATTCTCAAAGTGACTTCTTATTGTCTTATTTTATTTTTGTTTTCATTGCCCTATAATCATATTCTTAAGTCTGCCTGGGTGCATTGCGGTTTCAAGTGTCTTTTAGTTTTTTTCGTTGGTTATAACAGTTGTAGATGCCACAAAGGAAGGACAGGCATTCTGGCCAGGATAAGCGAAGGATTAATACCCGGCCAGGAGGCCATAATGTCAATGTCAACTTTATTTCTATTGCACATATAAAACAACATAGGAATGCTGTGGCCAAAGTGCTTTACAATAATCAAATTAAAGAAAAACATACAATTAACATAAATAAAATACATAGTAAATAGAAGTAAGATTACACAATCACAATGAGGAAACCATCAGTATTGCTGAAGGTCACAAAATACGAGTGAATAGAAATAAGTCTTTAATCTCGTCTTGAACAGTTCAATTGTAGACGACTCCTTTATGCGATGAGGTAAAGAGTTCCACAGGTGAGGAGCAGCAGCTGTTAAAGCCCTGTCTGTCCCCCTTTAGTTTTACACTTGGTACGACAATAAGAGACAACTGACCAGAAGATCTAAACACTCCAGATGGCTGGTGTAAAGCACACAATTCAGATAAACAGGCAGGAGCGAGCCCATGTAAAGATTTAAAAACTAGCAACAAATTTGAAAATCAATTCAAAAACTGTCAGGCAGCCAGTGTAAAGAAGCTAATATTGGAGAAACAGAATCAGACTTTCTTGCCTCAACCAGAAAGCGAGCGGCAGCATTCCGGACCAACTGTAACCTGTGGGTCAGGGATTTGCTAATCCCAGAATACAGCGAGTTGCAGTAGTCAAAGTGAGAAAAGATAAAAGCATGAGTAGCTTTCTCAAGATCCCCAGAAGATAACAAAGGCTTGATCTTACCTAATAGACGAAGCTGGAAAAAGCAACTCTTGACTACAGAATTAATCTGTTTCTCAAAAGAGAGGATACTGTCAAAGATAACACCTAGATTGCAGACTTGAGGTTTGCAAAAGACAGAGAAAGAGCCGAGAAGTCCAAGACCAATTTGGGCTTTAGCTGATGGACCCACTATAAGCACCTCCATTTTACTTTGATTCAGATCAATAAAGGAGCAGGTGTACAAGGCCACCAGGAACTGGTCTTTTTCCCATACAGCAGGTGGCAATGTTCCTCAGGGCTGGATCACTTTAGGACACATGCAGGTTGGCATGGGAATTGGGGTCTGGAAACACAGCCCTGGTGGGGTCTTTGAGAACCGCCAGAGGGCACTGACTGGGGAGGACTGTCTTGGTTCAGAAATGCTCCAGAGGACTGAAACAGGAAGCCGGAAGCAGTTCCTGGGTCGAGTCAGGTGGCACTGGGCAACAGTCAACTTGGAGGACGGAATGAGGAAGAATTTGTTTTTTATTGTGGTTAATTCATTGATCCCTACACAAGTAATAATTTAAACGTGTATTGGAGAAAATAAACATCTTTTTGACTGTTACCTGCTGCCACCTGATGCTTCCTGTTTCAGTCCTCTGGAGCATTTCATGGTCGCATATAAACCAAGGCATATATTGTGTAATTGTTTGGCTCTCAGTGGTGCCCCCTGGTGATTACACAGTTTTGATAGTTAACACTAGAATCCCTGAAGCCTACAAAAAGAGTCATAATCATCCCGCTTCTCCTTAAAGTCCTTTGAACCTCTCCATCAGCGTCCTTGTTTTGCAAATGTGTCAATCAGAACAAGCGGCCTGCTATCCCATCCCCATTACCGACACAGCTCAAGTCGGACAAAAAGTTCTCCCAGCTCAAGTCTGTTTATCTAGGTATGAGGTAGGTCTAGGATTGTAGAGGGTAAATAATATATCGTTATTTGGAACACGTGCATTTCATGTGTGTTCCTTGTCTACAGCAATGTGGGTAAATGTAGGATGATAGGAAATCTGAGGCAAGAAATGTTGAACACATAACTAGAAAACAGAAACTTTTTCATGTTATAGTACTAATGGCAACATTTTGACATGAAGGGTATAATGTGTGAAGACTGAAGTCCAAATAACAAATAAACACTTTCACAAAAGACACTGATATAACAAAATAAGTGTGCTTTTTTCTAGAATTTAACCAAAGTAAAATAAAATTGGGATAGGGTATGACAGACAGACACACACACACATATACATCTGCTTGGCTGGTGCAGAGGTAAGACCTGCATTTGCAAAACAAAGGTGCTAATGGAGAGGTGCTAAAGAATTTAAGATGGCCCGGGATTACGACTTTTTTCGCAGGCTTCAGGGATTCTAGTGTTAATACCAAGATACTGAAAATTGTCTTCAAATGTGCCACATTATTTCTTCTTCACTCTTCCTGTTTTTCTTTTCCCACCTACTGGATTCCTTCATATCATGTTTGTAGGAGTTCAGGGCACTATATGGTTTAGACTGCATCTAGGACCAAAGCCAGGAAGCAATTCTTTACATAACAAGTGGTGGGAGTCATGGGGTTGAAACAGACACCCTGACAACCTTTAAGAAGAATCTGGATGAGACATTGGGAGAGCTTAGTTATTAGCTAAACAAACTGGCTTGATGGACTGAATTGTCTCCTGTCTTACTTCTCATTCCTAAATGGTCCAGCCAGCAGTAATCTTAACTTAATTACGACATCCAGTGGCCTCTATACCTCACTTCTTCTTAGAAATAAGTGTGCTTTTTTCTAGAATTTAACCAAAGTAAAAGAAATTGGGATAGGGTATGACAGACAGACACACACACACATATACATCTGCTTGGCTGGTGCAGAGGTAAGACCTGCATTTGCAAAACAAAGGTGCTAATGGAGAGGTGCTAAGGAATTTAAGATGGCCCGGGATTACGACTTTTTTCGCAGGCTTCAGGGATTCTAGTGTTAATACCAAGATACTGAAAATTGTCTTCAAATGTGCCACATTATTTCTTCTTCACTTTTCCTGTTTTTCTTTTCCCACCTACTGGATTCCTTCATATCATGTTTGTAGGAGTTCAGGGCACTATATGGTTTAGACTGCATCTAGGACCAAAGCCAGGAAGAAATTCTTTACACAACAAGTTGTGGGAGTCATGGGGTTGAAACAGACACCCTGGCAACCTTTAAGAAGAATCTGGATGAGACATTGGGAGAGCTTAGTTATTAGCTAAACAAACTGGCTTGATGGACTGAATTGTCTCCTGTCTTACTTCTCATTACTAAAAGGTCCAGCCAGCAGTAATCTTAACTTAATTACGACATCCAGTGGCCTCCATCACTTCTTCTTAGAAATAACTAATCCTGCCTACAGAAAGTGACACAAACAGAGCCTTGGAATATAAGGATGCACAAATTTAATCTTCTTACTTAAGTGTATGACGTGAGCTGTGATTACAGCGACGATATAAAGGTCAGCTTCATACACTCCTTTGCTGTCCGATTTTGTGAGTAATTCACTACTTTAAACTCTGCCGTCATCGTTTTAAAGATCTCTCTGGTAACTACTTGTTTTCTATTCTTCAACTTTGATTTATATTTTGCATTTTGGCATAGGGTATGTGAAATATTCTTGTTGTTTACTCTCGCTACATTTATGTACTTATGATTTTGTCTGAAGTCCTGGCCATTGTTTACTTGTATCATGTTCTCCCAGCTTTAACTGTGGCTGATTACTACTATCAAGTTGTGTTTCCTGATTCCGTCCCAATTAAAGCTGCTGCAGTTATTACATTAAGTACTATATCCACAAACTAGGATAAGGCATGTCATTGCAGTTGACATCTGAGGCCTAACTCCAGGCAGCCGGTAGGGCATCCTAACAACTGGACTCAGAGAATGGTGGCATACGTGAAAATCAAGATGGTATTCGAAATGACTACAAAATATTCTTAACTGTTAGAAAGCAACATTATAGAAAGAAAACAATGTCAGAATTGAATTCTGTGACAGCCCAAAAACCTATAATTACTCATACAGCACAATAGCCTTGGAAGAACGTATACAAAATTAGTAAAGATACCAATCATAACATCAACCCCATAAGCGTGATAACGAATAATTGCAAATTACAAATTTTGAATGCACATCCCTCACTTTGCCAGGGAAAGAGTGTCAGGAAGACAGTTTTGAAACTCTTCATTCTTATACATATAATAGAATATCTGTTTGTCTCTATGTTCCCTAAACAATCCTACACCACTTGACCTATCTGGACTAAATTTCGCATAGTTGCTCTCTAGGACCATACGGACAAGATAGACTAGTTAGGAACCCAAAATTTTGACCATGAGGGTCCCAGCAGGTTTTTGTTTTTCATGTTTGCTATAGTTTGCACACCAATGCCACCTGCTTGCTCAGTTCAAGTATTACAACCCTACACCCTTTGACCAGTCTGGACCAAATTTTGTTTAGTTACTCTGTAGGACTCTACAGATAAAATAGACTACTTTGGAACACAAAATTTAAAACCCTGGTGAGTGTTTTTTGGTTTTTTTGCCCTGTGAGCTGCTTCTATCTAATCTCTCTCTATATATAAAATCAAACGTCTGTCTGTCCGTCCACTTTTCACGAGAGAACTACTTAACAGATTTAGATTAGCTTTTTTTCTACAATTTGCTTGAACATTCCGGTTGATTTTGTGACATCTTTCATCACACTACGTATTATAGTTCGGTTGAGGCACTAATTTGTTGAATTTGAATCTAAGAGACAGGCTGCAGGCCGAGGGGAGGGGTAGGCGGGACCTCAGGAATAGGAAGCTGGGCGGGGCCATCCTCACTCACACTCACACGGCAGCCTCTGTTCGAGTCGCTCTGCCTCTTACCATGTGTTCGAGAGTACCTTGCATCCTCTTAGCTAGTGATACCTGTTTGTTCAGCAGACATTATCATCTACAGATTCTTAAAGAGTAACGTTTGACATTTTTGAGAGAGAGAGAGATCACAGCTACGTGTGTTTTAGAGGGTAGCTGCTCATTGGCAGAGATATCATGGCCACGTATTCTCTCCATGGGGGTAACACTTCAGAGCTGAACACAATCAGATACAGTGGCAATGTTTCACGTTGGAGCATGCCTACCTTCTGCTTGGCCAGAGATGCCTTGCCAACTTTTTACATTTTTGGCATAGAGATCTCAGCTACATTCTCACCCCTTATAGCAAAGCCAAAAATATTGTATATCAAGAGGCCCTTGGATACGAAAGCTATAAATATCAATTTTTCTCAATGCAAATTACTACTTTTTTATTTTATTTTTAAAGTTTGTCCTGTTTCACTACTACACGGGTGGAGCCGCGGGGGACAGCTAGTGTAATATAAAAGGGGAATGCCTTGCGCTTTTGCAGAGGGGCGTTGGGTGAGGCTGGTTTGAGAATGGAAATACAGCACAATGCAAAGAAAAATCAAAGGGCTGTTGTTGACCCCTTGCTTTGCCAACTTTTGTTCATAATTTAAACACTATGAACTGTCCAATTGGAAAAGGATGACATTTATGGTTACAAACCAGTAAGGAGTCACCGCAATACTGGATTCCAATCAGACCCAGAAAGAACAGCTTCTCGACTCACAAGAGAGGCAGTGTGGATGACGGATGGGACAGATGGCAATAACAAAAGGCCACCATTTAAAAAATGTATAAACCTTTGCCTTCTTTCCTTAACCCATTCTACAAATATACCTGGGCAACGTTGGGTAGTTCAGCTAGTAATATGTTAAAACCAGTGATGATAAGAATTACCAGGTGTTATATACCACTACAAACTAAAAAAAATTGAAAAGAGAGATATGTTTTTAATCTATGCAAAATAAAATTTGACTAAAAAAATTGGTTATGTCTTTGATCTGGTGCAGATTTGTTTCTTACACTGTTTATAAATACCTCAGTTTTAGGCACTGGTTGAACGGCCAAAGAGATGCTCAAGGCACTGGTAGTTGGGCGGTCTTGTTATGGCCTTTTTAATCAATAGTAATTTAGTAAAACTGACAAACTATTTACAAAAAAGAAGCTTACTGCTGTCAGCCAGTGGCAATAAGCTGTACAAAGTCATGAGCTTGTGAATTAGTGCCGTTATCATCAGTGAGAGACGCATCAGTCACCATGCACAATGAAAGCTCCGCTGTTTGCACTGTGAGATTAGAGTGATTTAAAAAGAGGATGGATTGACATGGCAAGGCTTGGCGGTCTTACACTATAAATGTTGCCTTCTCTTTTTCCAAGCTTGGAGTGATTGGTGTGGCCTGGAAGTAACTAGAAAATGAATTCTTAATCTATAAAGTTGTGTACAAATTTGTATTTGTTCATTCATTTTCTGAACTTGCTTATTGAAATACAAAATGGTGGTGGTGGTGATCTCTATCCAGACAGCATCAGCAATCAGGCAGGAATATATCTCTAGAAGGGTCAGCACTCATTTGTACACCTACACTTGTTCATATCAGGCCCAATTTTGAAGTCACCATTTCCTGTAAATTGCATGCATTTGGATGTGGAGTTGGTGTATCTAATTTCATTTATATCATGGAATTGCCACATGAGTGCTTGGGATGACCAGAATGCCAGCTGGTAGTATTGCTGGAAGTTTAGAATGGAAGAGGGTGCTATTTTTTTTAACTGTCCACACACTGAACTTCTGTGAATGCGTCCTTAAGCCAATATCACAATCGTGAGGTATGTCAGACTTGCCAAGTGCAGTTGCTGATCTCGTTGCCAGACCTTGTCAGCTTTAACAACTGAAAATCATTGGGCATGTTACGTTTGCCGACTGACTGGCGACCTTCCACCACAGTCATGCTCACCCCTTTTTGTGACTGCCAATGATGTAATGTATGAAGGGTTAAAAGGTATGACGAGTTAACCTGTAGTGTCTGGCCTTTTTTTTCATTGCGTTGTGGTATATAAAGCACGAAACAACCAACAATAGAGCCTCTCCTGTGTTTTCAAGGTCCAGCATGCCCTCCTTCCTCATTCCTCGTCACTGCTTTATATGAATTCTACCTCCAGATGAGCATTCATTGGCTGTTAGCTCTCATGTACAAAGACTAAAGACTAAATAAGTTTGATTTTGTCACATCGAGTCACAGACTAGTTAGAGTGAGTGGATGGGCATGTCCAGTTACATCACTGGCTTCACAGGAGTGCCAATAGATTTCCACCGACTTGCTAAGATTACGTAAATGAAGGCTATGACTGAAAATCGCTGTAAAAGTCGTCTAATGTGACATGGCTTTTAGTTCGTTGATGTGAACAACCCTCTGTCTTTTTTTTTTATTCAAGTTAAACTCTGAGTATTCTGATTAAGAGTTCTGAGCAGATGATTATAGTAGTTGCCTGCTGTCCTCATCCAAGTTTGTTTTAATTTAACTGAGACCGATTTAAACCATCAATCAATCAATCAACATTTATTTATATAGCACATATTCATACAAACAAATGTAGCTCAAAGTGCTTTACAAAATGAATAGAAAAATAGAAGACACATTAAAAAAGAAACATAAGTCAACATTAATTAACATAGAATAAGTAAGGTCCGATGGCCTGGGTGGACAGAAAAAACAAAAAAAAAAAAACTCCAGACGGTTGGAGAAAAAAAAATAAAATCTGTAGGGGTTCCAGAACACGAGACCGCCCAGTCCCCTCTTGGCAATCTACCTATCATAAGTCAAACAGTCCTCTTTGTATTTAGGGTTTTCATGGAAGGACCTGATGATGATGGTCACGTAGACTTCTGGCTTTCAGTCCATCAATGTTGGTGCATCATGATGCTTTGAGTAGGTGGTGGTGGCGCAGGCCGGAAAAAGAAACAGGAGAGTAGGGGTCAGTACGGATTTTAGAGCCACTATGAATAGTTATTGTGATGAATTGGACATACAGAGTATCAGGATTAAGTTAAAGTGAAGTTATAAAAAGGCCATGTTAAAGTAATATGTTTTCAGCAGTGTTTTAAAGTGCTCTACTGTATTTGCCTGGCGAATTCCTATATATATAACATATTCTGGGGTTTGTTATTTTCACTTGTATTGCAAATCTTCTGTAATGGGAGTGAAAAAAGAATTACAGTAAACTAGTAAAAAAAAAAAAAATTTGAATCAAATGTGCTAAATAAGCTCAGATTTTCTCTAAGGTGATTTCTTTTGCAACCTGAAAAGAAAATATTTTTTGTAACTCCATAATTTGTTTTTAACTGAATTGCATTTTGTTCTTTGAAATTCAAAATTGGTTACATGAAGAACGCGTCGATCGATCTGCAGTCTTTGAGGTTCAAGATTTACTATTCTGTGCAGACTCATTTGGATTGGGTTTGTCTTCAAGACTCTTTAGACACTTTTTCATATATTTGCATTTGTTGCTATTCACTTATTTTGCAGTTTGAGGGCAGCATGGTGATCCAGTGGTTAGTGCTCGTACCTCACAAATCTGGTGTTCTGTGTTTGAAAGCTGCCGACAGTCTGTGGGGAGCCTGCACCTTCTTTGCATACCTGCATGAGGTTGCACTGCTCTGGTTTTACTTCCACACCCCAAAGACATGCATGTTAGGTGAATTGGGTGGATCTAAATTGTCCCCTCGTGATTGGGCATTTTGATTTACTTGACTGATTTTATTCCTTTGAAAAGCCCTTTTAACTTGATTGATTCATTTAAATAGGATCTGGGGTGGCCAGCAGTTACAAAAACCTTCTCATCCCCTCTGAATGAATGGTATCACAAATCTATACATATAAAGGAGAGTTGGGATCAGAGAGACTGTTTTTGTGGAGGGATGGAGAGTTAAGGCGGATGTGGGAGTCACGTGATCATCTCCCCTCCCATTCACCTCATTTCATTCACTTCATTTTGCTCCGAGCTGAGCTCCACAGCTGATGCGGTCTTGACGTTCTTTTTCCTTACTGGTTAGTCCTCTCTCCTTTACTGATTTATATAAAGGAGAGTTGGGATGCAGGAGACTGTGTTTGTGTGGTTGTGGAGGGATGGAGAGTTAAGGTGGGTGTGGGAGTCACGTGATCATCTCCCCTCCCATTCACTTCATTTCATTCCCTTCATTTTGCTCCGAGCTGAGCTCCGCAGTTGACGCGGTCTTGCCGTTCTTTTTCCTTAGTGTTTAGTCCTCTCTCCTTTACTGATTTACTGTTTACTAGATTCAGTACTTACTGAATAGTATTTTTTCCTTTAGTGTTTCAACATAGTGTTTCTTAGTGTTTAGTAGACGCGGTGTTGTGGTTTTTCCCATTTCTATTTTTTATGTAGCATGTTCACGAATTAGTCATAGAGAAAATGTATATATTATGGCTCCAGGAGGACAAACCAAAAATGTTGTAAATAAAGAAGCTCTATAAGTCGCATGTAGATACATAATTATTCCAACTACAGCGACTGCAGCGAAGCGCACGTGGTCTGCTAGTACAGTATATAATGAAACAACTCATACATAATTATATTGAATAAACATCTTGAAAGCTCATAATACATACATAGTGTGAAGACAGAAAAACACAAAAGACACTCATAAAGGTTTGGGACGGTGTCCCGTATACTGTAGGTCGTTGAATAGTCTTTTTGCACCGCAACACAAGTACACAGACTTTTAATGAGAGATTGATGAGTGAAACAAGGCAGACTTTTACATCAGACAGACAGGAAATGACATTTGCAGTGCAAGAAATAGACCAGAGATGATGATATGGAGGGAAGGCGGAAGTGAGGTCATCGGGAGTGGACTGGAAGTGAAGTCATCTAGTGGTGTTGGATCTTTGGAACCTGGAAGAGGTTTACTTGTTGTGGATGCTTGTAGCTGTGGCCGAATTCCAAAAGGTACGCCGTTTATTCATCTTCTTTTTTCCTGGAGGGTGAGAAAAAGAAGCATAAGCATTTAATATCAAATCCCCTTGGTTGTTACTTTCGCCCCCAACTCGCGCGTGTGTGACAATACATATATAACTATATATAATATCCATCCATTTTCCAACCCACTGAATCCAAACACAGGGTCACGGGGTCTGCTGGAGCCAATCCCAGCCAACACAGGGCACAAGGCAGGAACCAATCCTGGGCAGGGTGCCAACCCACCGCAGGACACACACAAACACACCCACACACCAAGCACACACTAGGGCCAATTTAGAATCGCCAATCCACCTAACCTGCATGTCTTTGGACTGTGGGAGGAAACCCACGCAGACACGGGGAGAAATGCAAACTCCACGCAGGGAGGACCCGGGAAATGAACCTGGGTCTCCTAACTGCGAGGCAGCAGCGCTACCACTGCACCACCGTGCCGCCCTATATATAATATACCTACTGATAATTCATAAGTGAAGCATGTTGAGAATAGAAAAGGTGCTATATGAATAAAATGTATTAAGTAAATCCATTCATTTCATCTATACTAATAAAAAGCAAAGCCCTCACTGACTCACTGACTCACTCACTCACTCACTCACTCACTGACTCGTCACTAATTCTCCAACTGCCCGTGTAGGTAGAAGGCTGAAATTTGGCAGCCTCATTCCTTACAGCTTACTTACAAAAGTTAGGCAGGTTTCATTTCAAAATTCTACGCGTAACGGTCATAACGCTTAACAACGTTCGCCATGTCGAACTTTATTATTCATGGCCCCATCTTCACGAAATTTTTTAGGCGGCTTCCCTGCGCTAACCGAAACCAATGTACGTACTTATTTCGGTGGTATGATGCCACTGTCAGCCGCCAAATTGAACTTTCCAACGTCACTAATTCTCCAACTTCCCGTGTAGGTAGAAGGCTGAAATTTGGTACTTATTTCGGTGGTATGATGCCACTGTCGGCCGCTATATTGAACTTTTCAACGGTCTTTGTTATTTATGGGCCCATCTTCAATAAATTTGGTATGCGGGTTCCCAACGCTAACTGAATCCTACTTACCTACATATATACGTCCATAGCCTGCAGCTCGGTCACCGTGTGAGGCGGCGTTGGGTCCCCCATCCCAAAGCCTCCAACGTTGTTGGCTGCCTGCCTATATAAGGCCGTCCGTCGCTCCAGTCTCTACATTCCCTTCCTTGCTTCGCCACGGGATTCACATTTTATTTAATCCACGGCTTCTCCGCTGTTTTATTGTTCTTTTATTACAATTATAGTTATTGTGTAGGTATTTTAGACTTTACAGCCTTTTTATTTAATCCACGGCTTCTCCGCTGTTTTATTGTTCTTTTATTACGATTATAGTTATTGTGTAGGTATTTTAGACTAACTTTACATTGTTCAGGTACTCATTACCTTTATCAATCCAACCGTACCCCCATTAACATGTCTATCGAGGTGATCACCATCGCTCAAAGAACTGTCACTTACCGAGTGGTTTCCATGCCCAGAGACGGCACCTGCCTTTTCCACTTTCTTTGTTACATATTGCACGGCCATATCAGGCTCACTCTCGATATCCGGAGGAACATTGTGTCTTATGTATTGAATGACTGCCACAGGTTCAAGGTGTGGACTGATGACGGTACAGGAGATAATTATACTACACAGGAGCACTAGAAGAGTGAAATGCTTAAGCCCTTCACCTATGGTTCTGCATGTGAGTTGATGGCTGCCGGTGAATTGTTCGGTTGTCGCTTTCAAGTGTACCAAAATGGACAAATACTTTACACCTTTTGACAACCGCCAATGCCTCTTAAACATCTTAGATTGACAGGTGACGATTTCAGTAGTGGACACTTTGATGTTTATGAAAGTTTAAACTCTCAACATTTGGATGTAAAGTTATCGATGAAACAGGTTGCATACTTACAACGCTTGCCAGATGCTGAATGTCACTTCAACACAAGTCCTACAAATACTGTCGTAATTGAAACAAACCATGAAATTCAAACCGATTATGACAGCAGATTTGAAACAAGATTACTGTTCACATGGCCAACTGTACGTTACATGCTCAAGAGTAAGCTCAGCGCACAGCTTGGTCATATTACAACCGGAGGGCCGAACTCACAATGTGGTATACAAAGAGATCCTTAACAAATAATTATTGGTATATTTTCCCTCAGTTTAAAAAGGTTCAATTTTCTTCTTAATACAAATTTTATGGTAGTACTTCGCCGCTGCAAAGCATGGGTATTTTGCTAGTTATTTAATAGAATCCAGGGTGGGCAGCAGTAAAAAAAAAAACTATTCCATGTGAATGAATTGCATCACTAATAATTAATCATATAATTCATGCATATCTATATGCAATAAATTATATATTACATATAAAGATAAATCATATGTGCACCCTGTGTTGGCTGGGATTGGCTCCAGCAGACCCCTGTGACCCTGCAAGTTAGGATATAGCGGGTTGGATAATGGATGGATGGATGGATAAATCATATGGTATAACATCACCCTGTTTGAAAGTACAAAGTATGACTACATGTATCATTAAAATAAGATGTTATGTTAGAGTAACATACAGTAAATGAACAAGAACTGTGCAACTCATTTGAGGGTAAAGATTCAGTTCAATAATGAAAATCTTGTGCCTTGTTCTCAGATAATGATTTATTTCACAAATCAAATGAACGAAAGTCATGTGTCTTGTTCTTGGGTAATGATTCAGTTTGTGACTCAAATAAACAAGAATCATTGACTCTTTTTTGGGTAATGGTTCCGTTAATGAATCAAATAAATAAGAATATTTTTTCTCGTTCTTGGGTAATGCTTTGGTTCAAGAAACAAATTAACAAAAACTGTGCGACTTGTATGCAGGTAATGATTCAGTTTAAACTTAAAAGAATCACTGACTGACATAGTTAGCCCAGTGTAGTCAATGATTCATATAAAATATGTTTTAAAGAATTTGGGATTAATTTGCTTAGAGATCTTTATATAGACAACGTCTTTGCATCCTATGAACAATTACACTCCAAATTTAATTTTCCAACCACACATTTCTTTCTCTATCTTCAAATTAAAAACTTTGTTAAACAGAACCTGCCTGATTTTCCTCATCTTGCACCCTCATCCATGCTGGAAAAAATATTCCTCAATCTCGAGGACTCAGACACCATCTCTGCAATATATAAAATTATTTTACAGTCCCTTCCTTTCAAAGATCCAAGAGGACACCTGGAAAAAGATCTCTTAATCAATATATCAGAAAAGGAATGGAAAGTAGCAATGCAGAGAATTTACTTGAGCTCCATATGCGCAAAGCATACAATTATTCAACTCAAAATTATATATCAAGCACATCTGTCTCGCCTAAAACTCTCCAAAATGTTTCCAGGGCAGGATCCAACCTGCGAACGCTGCTATCAAGTCCCAGCCTCACTGGGTCACATGTTTTGGGCCTGCACCAAATTAACATCATTCTGGACAAAAATTATTAATTACCTTTCAGACAGCCTTGGTGTCACAATCCCTCCTAACCCATTAACAGCTGTGTTTGGTGTTCTTCCAGATGGGTTTAAAGTGGAGAAGGACAAAAAAAACTGTGACTGCATTCACTACACTTTTGGCACGCAGTCTTATTTTGCTAAACTGGAAGAATCCTAACTCTCCTCTTTTAAGTCAGTGGGAAACCGATGTTTTATATTATTTGAAATTGTAAAAAATCAAATACTCAGTTAGAGGATCTGTACAGATTTTTTTAAAACTTGGCAGGATCTAATCGGTAATATTTTAGAATAAGCACTTAAAGTACAGAGGAAGCAATTATCTCCGCATTTATTTTTCTTCTCCATTTATCTCTATTGGCTTATCAAACTCATCAACTTAGGTAGGTTTACAAGCCTTACGTTTTACTCCGTTGGCCATGCTGTCTCCTTCAGGGTTGGGGGTCGAGTTGTTCTTAATCCTACTTTTTGTAAAAATTGATTGATTTGTATGGAATGATTGCAATAAAATTAATAAAATAAAAAAAAAAAATGTTTTAAAGTTAATTAAATCTGAAAGTGTAATGACCATCCCAGCCAAAACATTGATTTATACATTTTAAATATCTAAATATAACAGTTTAGTAGCAGTGATGTATTTCTTATGAGGACACAATCTTTTCTTCAAGGCTATTTCCCAGCATTCCCCTCCAAATATTTCATGCCCTGCCCTTTCATTTAAAAACTGCCTTCATCCTTAAATATTTCAGAGCCAAAATTTGTAATATTTTAAAGATTCATCGATATATGTTCAACGGTCATTTACATTTCTATGGGTGTTGTTGGGAATAGGATGGGTCTCCACACAATATTTCTCTTTTAACATTTTCTTCCTCAAAGATGGGCACAGCATTAAAATAAAGATGGTTTTCAGGATTCGCCTTTGCCTGTTCATTTGATTATTAAGCACTTCACTGTGTGAGGGAAGTAGGGTGGGTGCTTTGTGAACATTTGACATATTAGTCAAACCAAAGGTTTGTACCGCTCTCAGATCCGGCACGATTATAATACACGCTGCCCTATTTGAGAGGCAACAAAAAGAAAAAGAAAATAAATATTCCGGGGCGCAAGTGACCAACACTACTTTTCTACTTCACCACTTCAATTATAGAGACACACCAGTGAAAGCAGGGTCAAGCAAAAACGATTATTGGAAGACAATACATAGGATCACTGTAACAACAACAGCAAAAAACTTATATACATAATATCGCTCTGCAGCGCTTCCCCTCCCTACACAAATCATGACACAAACACTTGAAAACATACATTACTAATAAAGCCTTGAGTAAATGGAAACACAACAAAAAAACACAATGGATTTATAGTCTTTTAAATCTTATCTGTACGGAGTGCTGAGCACAGTCTGTAGTGGAGAATGAGACGCCGACCATATCTCTTGTTCCGGGAAACGTACTGATTAACTGTTCCTTGTGTTGGCCCGTCAAGTCTTCTCCCGTATTCCTTCCTCCCGAAAGAAAAAATAATGTGATTGGAAATGAACCCGGTTTCACCTGACGATATCCAAGAGGTGTTAATCCTTTCCCTCGTGCCTTTTTCTGTTATGGCTTCCTTCTCTCTCCTAGCTCTTTCCTTTTCCTTTTTTCCCGCCACCTATTTACATTCGGATAGCTCCTCCCCGTACAGTCTGTTGGCCCTCCAAGCCAGGTGCTCCCCTCCCTCTGTATAAAGGGCCGGCCCTAAACATAAAGGCATACCACAAAAACAAGTATGGGAAAAGGTACAAACTTACAGGTACATACACATATTTCAGTTGACCGTTACAGGTTGGCGTTCCATTGAAAGGAGTATGGTTTTAAGAACAATTGTGATGCAAACAGGTCATTTAGCCTAACAAATTTATTCTCCCTATTCATTGAGATTGTCCAAAATAACATCACATTTAGATTTGAAGGTCCCTAAAAGTCCTACTCTTTACCACACTACTTAGAAATTTATTCCATGTGTGTATTGTTCTTTGTGTGGGGGGAAAACAAAAACTTTCTCACAATTTCTAAAAGTGTTCCCATGTTCTTGTTGAAGAATTTATTTTAAAGTAAGAGCTGGGGTTCACTGTGCTAATTCCCTTAATAATTTTAAACAATTCAGTCATGTCATCTCTTAATGAAAGGGTTCATAGTTCATACCTCTTAGTGCTGGAATCAGCCTAGTCACTCTTCTCTAGACTTTCTCTAGCACCACTAATTTTTTGTAATATGAAGACCAAAACCGTTCAGAGTACTCGAGATGAAACATCACTAATGCCGTATAACTTAAGTATAACCTCCTTTCACGTATACCCCACAAATTGTGAAATTTATCCTAATATTCTGTTAGAAGTTTTGATAGCTTTATACACTGTCTGGGTGTAGATAGTAATGAGCCCACTTTGACTCAAACATCCTTCTCAGAAAATGTATCTTGATGTTTTGGACCTCCCATTGTGTATTCAAATCTCATATTTCTAATAATTACATGTAATACTTTGCATTTACTTACATTTCATCTGCCACAAGTCTTACAAAACCTGTATGGTGTTCAAGTAGCCCTACAACAGTTCAGCTAATTCTCCATTTTCTGCCCTGTATCTAGTTTGATAGACGGTATCTTCAATCGTGAAATTCATCGGGCAACATTATATCCATACCAGAGTTACACTGTAACAATCTACATAAATTACATGATCCTATGTGTGTGTGTGTGACCCCTTCAGCGTAATATGATGTAGACCACTGCCTATTTTGCCCAAGTCATAAACCAGTCATCCATTACTGTACACATTCATTGCAAACCACATCAAAGTCCCACCCTCCAATGTAAGACTGCATCCAGGCTCATGTTTGCATATATAGGTTTTTATCTAAAGGTTTATTTCAATAATGAAGTCTGTTCATTGGCTGATTTCTATTTAATTATTAAACTCTAATTTGAAATGGTGAAGAAATATCTTCTGCTATTTTTCTACAGATGAACAGTGCCCTCCAGATTCTTCTTCTGTTTATTTTCTGAAACTATAGTTTTCAGAGTTTTGTTGACAGACGAGATGTGCATGCACCACATCATTACTTGGGATTATCAGCCAGGGCAATGAATCGTGCAATTGATAGAAGGTCCATTAGAAGACAGGATCTTAGTTTGCAAGTTGGGGACCATGAAAGTGGATTAAAGGAACATAAATTAATAATATAGCCAAATTCCCCTTCTAATGCATACTTGGTTCCTTACCAGTTGGCCTGCAGGGCAAATAGATCAGCGGACGACCCAGAGTCCCTGGGGCTTCATGACATTTTTCAATATCTAGAACTGCTGGATGCTCTTATCGACTACAGCTGTGACTCTAAAACACAATTATCCCTCCCAAACATTTTGACAAACTGATACACATGTATATCAATCAGTCCTTGTGTTATTGGGTATTGGATTTTTCTTTCTGACAAGAAGTAGGTAATGAAGCTGAAGGACATCATCTCAGAGCCCTTCATACGGAGTAAAGGTGCCCCACAGCCTCATCTCTTATCATCACTTTTTTATTCCTTGTACATGAATGATTACATTTCATATACAAATTCTGTAACAGTGGTCAAGCTTGCTGATGACACCTCTTTTGTGCATCTCATCACAAATTGTGATGAGTCTGCACATGGAATTGAGAACCGGTCAAATGGTGAATCCTTATCCATATGGAATTAAGATTAACTAAAAAGATCACTCTCATCATTATCACTCTCACTGGTGTGGCTGTAAGAATTTGTGGAAAACATCAAATTCCTGGGTACCACCATTTCTAGTACTCCAGCATGGAAGATTAACGTTGCTCTGCCACGGTGATGGAAGATAAAACGTAAGACAAGTAGATGAGAGAGTAACAAAGTCAGGAAAAGGCAAAGCTGTGAAGACAAACGGAGCAGAAATTTAAAACAAATAACACCCTGCTCTCATCACACTTATTCTTACATTCTACTTATAAACAAACCATTGATTTTTTAACTAAACACACCATTAAAGATTAGACAATATCTAGAAGTTTGGGCATCACAGGTAATACAGAAATGTTTTAAATAACAGTGAAATTAAGTCACATTTTGCAATAATTGCACTTCCAGATGTTATTGTAGGGTTCCACCAAACTCGGGACGGGCTTCATATTAAAAAATTGAACTGACATTCACAAACTCAGGAAGCAGGCTTTTTGACGTGTATAATTTGTGAACAGGGGGCTGAACGCACCCCTAGAAGACACAGTCTGTCCCCCAAAAACCCCTCCTAAACGCTGATACAATGGGAATAAATAGTTTACCTCCTCTTTGCTCCGTTACTTGCTGGGCTGCTCATTGCTTTGTCTCTCTCTCCTCCTCCACACATCCTCTGCTTCTGTTGGGGGTCCCGCTCCTGACACGCACCCCTATGAAGAGGAAGATGTCTTTTAATTAAGAGACAGAACTGTCATCTCTGTCTTCACAATGAGCTTGTCTTACTTTTGAAAGAGACATATGTTCGTTTGTAGTGTTTGAATAAAGTTCCTCTCTCTGCGATCTCCTGTGTTTCTGTGCATATCTATGACCCAAGCGCGAAAATTTATACCCTGTCAATCTGATTTTGATCTTAGTTTTTCTTGATCTGTCTTCCTTTAAAAATGTATTTTCATCGTCTTCCCATAACACCTTTTTAAATTGCTATCAAGCGTCACTATTTTGTGCTAGGAGCTGGAGTCATTGCAAAGTCAGTACTCCCAGAGTTTGTCAGGAATGCACAACGCTGTAAGTTCTGGCTTGTGCTGTTCTGCACACCAAATAAAGATCTAAACTTAGAATTCTACAAAAAGGTAAAGGGGAACCATGGAAAAGTCCTGGGCCACAATAACAAAAAAAACGATTTCTTTAAAATGTAAAGATTTTATTTCAAAATATGTATAAAAAATGAGCAAAGCCCACAGGAAAAACAATCAAAAAGGGTATGTATAAAAAGTAAACCGAAGACATAAACAGAACAAATTTCAAAAGTCCAAAGTCCATACACAAAAGATAAATAAGAAAGATATTTTCAAAAGCAAAATTCATCATCAAAATCGAAACAATCCAAAGAAGATCCAAACAAACACTGCAGCGTACACACAATTCTATACGTGTATTTCTGTATCTATAAAGATTTTTGCACATATAGAATTTAATTTGCTTACGTTCGTTTTACATTTGGAATGGAAAATAACAAAATTACTGTCTGCCTCGTTTGATTTTCATTATTTATGTGATATCTTAGTACTAATTATTTGACCATCTTGCTTGTGAAGTCATGCAATGCCATGTAATACATATGGTGCTGATAGTGCTTTCAGCCTTATGGTTATCCCTTAGTGGTAGTCAGCTTCAAAACAAGTAGGCCCTAGTGTCAGATTTTGATCTTCTGGTTTTGATTTTCGACTCACAGTCTTTGTCTGACCCCTTTGGTTTTGTCATTTTTGGCTCACTGTGAGTTAGTGGATCCTGTGATGGACTCACGCCCTATCCAAGGTTATTTGCTGCTTTGTTCCTGATGTTACCAGCACGGGCCCAGCTCTCCATCACCATAAACTTGCTTATGCAGGCATAAGAGTGTTATATTTTTAAATTTCATTTAAGTTGTATATTCCTTTTTTAAATTCACATGTATAGTTTGGGGATGGCAGACTAGTGTTATACGTAGTTCTGCTGTCTTATGGCGCTTTTCTACTGCATAGTACGGCACGACACGGTTCAGTTCAGCTCACTTTTTGGGGGTTTTCCACTGGGAACAGTACCTGGTACCTGGTCCTTTTTTTAGTACCACCTCAGCCGAGGTTCCAAGCGCCCGAACCGTTACCAAAGCGTGGCGTGTAAACTCTGCTGGTCACTGATTGGCCGGAGAAAATCGTCATTACTGCCTCACTGGCCATTCTTTTCTTTAAAGGTACACACACGCGGAAGTTTGTGTCCCGTCTGTCCATCGCTGGACGTAGTTTGTTGCATAAGTGGATGAATGTTTCTTCAGACATTCGAAAGTTCTCCAGCCACTGAGTGTTTGTAAAACCGGGAACAATCACATCCCACCACTCTGAAGCACGGTTAAATGTCCAAACAGATGGTCTGTTGCGGCGACTTTTTTGCAAAATGTGGAAGATCTGTAATATACAGAATCAGCATTTTAATGTTACACTGGCCGTTTAGTTCATTTTATGCTTTGCAACAGTGATAAAAGTTAACTAGTGATGTGCTTTTTTTAGATGCTTACCCTTGCGCGTCGTCGAGCTAAAGTGTTGTCGTTGTCTGCGTGTTGTTGTAAAATTTCCACGGTGTCACGGCAGTAGAGGCGCGCAACTATAACGACACGTGAATAATCCCGCCCACTCCAAAGCGGTACTAAACTGCAGTCGAAACGCAAACCGAGCCGAACTGAGCCGAACCAAGGTGAGCTGTACTGAACCGTACTGTGCCGTACTATGCAGTGGAAAAGCGCCTTTACAGTTCCAGGGACCTTGGTTCAGTTCCCAATCAGGTCACTTGTCTGTGCCATCTGTAAGTTTTCCTGGTGCCCGTGAGAACTCTCATTTCCTCACACAACTCAAAGATACTCACTTTGAGCAAACTGTTTCTTGAGAACTAGCTGCCTTTGGAATGTGTCTGTGCCTATGTATGCAGTACAATAAAACGTCTTCCCATCCATGATAATCGTGATGCTCCCAGGGAAGTTTCTGAACCCCTGTAACAGGAAAGTATGTTCAATAACTAACAAATTAAACAAAATGTTTTATATGCTCTACTACATAAATATTGTGAAAAGAAATAGTTGCTTTCAAGTCATCACTTAACGTAGAATAAACTCCAAGGAAATAAAGTATATGATAAATGGATTTTAGAATGAACATAAACAACACAATGGATGAATCAAGAAAAGCAGTGATAAAAATACAAAAATAAAAAGAAACAAACTCTGCTACCTTACTACAACTCTGCCAAAACTCCTCTCTTTTACTCCAAGTATCTCTTTCTCCTATTCCTCTGACCTCACTTTTAACCTGAAAATCAAGTTCTTGCCAATTAATATCCTCCTAATTTTCATAGTGGCTCTTGTCTGTTTGGAAGGTGGTTTAAAGGCTCAAGCAGGGATTATTTCCAGATTCATCCCTATGAAATCTCCCAGAGTATGGAAAGTCCTTTGAAATCACTGGAGTCATCCTCTTAGAACACTCTATGGTGTCCACAGCAGGTTCTCTTGCAAACTAGAACCTCACATTCCAATTAAAGGGCCTGGCCAACCATTCTTAGCCTGTCCCTCACTGTATATTGTGGAGACCCATCTGTATTGAAAAGGAGCCCCATGATGATATTTTTCTTGTACTACTTCTGTGCCAATGGAATAAAAACTTCAGGTGTGCTCTTTGAGTGCAAATATTTTTTTTCTGGCATTGTTTTCATCAAGTGTTTTCCTAATGTTAAGGTCTAGTGAAGTACTGTTATGCAAATGCGTTGCCTGATCATGTCTGATCTCTAGCAATAAGAAATTTACTTGACTGGTCCTCTCATTTGTTCATCCTCTTTCACAGATTCTGGACACAAATTCAGGCTGCTGGATTCAGATTAGCCGGTTGAGCTAAAGGAGAAGTGACCAGTTAGGTTTGTGATTGTGACAGCATCTTATATTAGCAGTGGGAAATTTCAGCAAAAGCACACTTACCTCTCTTACTACACTTGCCAAAATATTTATATTGTCACAGATGAGCGGGCACACTGCCCGGCCGGGATGCCTGGACAGTCCCCGAGTTGGACGATACTTCTCCTCGGCCACGAGAGGGCAGCTGCCCAGGTCTAATTGGGGGGCCACAGCAGCAGAGCTGGGACGCTCACTACTATGAGAGGATGTGGCCACCGCCAGGGGGCGCCCAGACAGTTAGGGAATCCTGGATGGTAGCACTTCTGCCACCACGCCACGAGCTCGCCGCTTTCTGGGGCCGAGGGATCGACCTGCCCGCCGCGCCCAGCCCGGTCTGCCCTCCTCGGGGCGGGGGTGCCAGGGGAAGGACTGTCTGCAGTGCGTCCCTCGCTGCGTCGCGCCACCGGGGTGTGGTGTGCCCACGTTCCAAGGGGTGCCAGGGGTCAGCGGCGAAGTCGGCTCTCCACCCGACCCGTGTCTTGAAACACGGACCAAGGAGCCAGAGTTGGGAGGAAGGAGCTGAAGCTTGTGAGGAGGTGACAGGAGGTCAAGAGAGAGAAAGAAAAAGAGAAAGAAGAAGAAAGGAAGAGAGTTGGTGAGAGAAGGCATTGTGGTGCTGAAAGAATTAATAAAGAAGTGTGTTTTGGACATTCTGGTGTCGGTCTGTCTGTGTCTGGGGGTATGCTTTCCACAATATATATATATATATACAGGTAGTCCCCAGGTTACGGACATCTGACCTAAAATTTATGAATGGGGCCGCAACTGCGACGCATGCGCCTTAGTAACTGCCGATCCGTTATCTTCAGCTTGGGGGCGCTGAGCGGGGCCTGGACAGAGGCTGGAGGGGGGCGATTTCGCTGCTTGCGCAGTGTAGTTTTCTTTGGGTGGGTCCCGGCGGCAAGCGGTGACCCATGGTCCATAGTCACGGGGCCACAGCTATCGCTCGTATGTAGGACAGAGGCTTGATGGGGAAGTTTGCCTCCCACCCACTATGCCGCCACAGCTACTGCTCCTGACTGGACGCAGGCTAGATGGAGCGGAGGGGGGAGTTTCACTGCCCACCGAGAACAAACGGGGCAGCCATGTGTGGTGGCCGGCTGGTAATGCTGCAAGTGGTGACCCGGTTGTGGCTGAACGGAGGCCATTGAGGGTGAATGGGGTGGCAGGGGGTAGTATTGTAGTGTGCCTCGGGTGGCTGCCTGTTGAATGGGGGCGGTGGTGGGCGATTCACTACCGCCTTTGGCCACATAATGTATTCGTTCTCAGTGGGCGGATGCTGCAGGCAGCATACTGTAGTGGAGGTGACTGTGTGGTGGGGGGTGGTGAACCGCCCCTCGCCGCCCCCATTCATTCTCAATAGCAAGCCTTTCTTGTACTGTTACACAGATAGCAGGAAGTTGTCCCTTGTCAATACATCAGACGTGTTGACAACGGGTGCCTTCCTGCTGTGACAGCGTGTACTATATAGCGCTGTGCAGAAGAGCTCATCTTAACATTTTGTCTTCACCCTTCAAGAATGTCTCTGAAACACAAATCTGATGCAAGTGGTGGTGATACAGTAAAGAAGAGAAAAACCATCACCATGGAAAATAAAGTAGAAATAATACAAAGGTCAGAGAGATGTGAAACTCCATCATTCATTGGCAGAGCACTTGACTACAGTCAGTCAACAATAGCGTTTATTAAAACAATGTACCTGTTCTGACTTACATACAAATTCAACTTAAGTACAAACCTACAGTCCCTATCTCGTACGTAACCCGGGGACTGCATATATTATATATATAGATATACAGTATATTTATTTATATATATATAAAGAGAGAGAAGGTGTGAGAGTCACACATGTAAATACATTTTTAAAAAACTGTACATAAGGGGAACAGCTTAGGGGCTCAGGTGATGGTAATAACCCACTAAACCAGGGGTTGGTGTTGTGGTTTAATGCCTTCTCTTTTCCTCACTCTGCATAATGGAGCCCTAACTGCCACTCCAATGCTTACATTATTTCCATTGTCCGCCCTAATAGACCCTCCACTTCCTGTTCCTGAAAAAAGCCTGTGCATTTTTGTTGCACTATATATATATATAATTATACTGTATATAATACAACAACTGTCAGTCTGTGTGCCTGTCGGAACTACTTAACGGATTTAGAGCGGGTTTTTTTCTATAATTTGCTTGAACATTCCCATTGGGGGGATCTTAACAGCTGTTGTTGGAGAAAGCATAGGGGGAAGCCTATGGGTCTGACACAAGAACCATCTACTCCTCTATTTCCACCATTGAAATAGAGGAACACACAATTGACATCACTTGACAATGCTTATTTTGATGTTTTATACCATAATTTCTTCTCTTTCGGACATTAAATGGGGCATCTTTCGGGACCTAACAATTTCTTATCTCTCATTTCATTAATTTTAGAATAGATGATATAAAGCATTTTTTTTTATTATTACAATTCCAAGTGTCCTATTTACACCACAAAAGTATCACAACTTTGTCTCATTTTGACAGACGATCAGAGACAACTTCAATAGTTAGCCTGGAGACTAAATGGACGCTTACGGGACATGCTGAGTTCAGCCAAAGTCTCAGTTGGCCCCAAATCCCAATGAACTGCTCCTGTGTTTGTGCGGTCCAAACCTTTCACGTTCCTACTTTTCTTGTAGCCATTCCTCTTTTTCCCCGTTTGTGGGAACTGCATACATTCCAGTTCCAGTTCAGTTCTCCCTCTCCATCGCGTCCGGCACGCATATACATATTATATATTTTTTAACTGGAAAACACCAATGTCTCTACAACAATCTTTAAAGAAAAGCTCACACTGCAAATCGTAACAACAGAGGGCTCTATGAATTTCCCTCACTTTCTCCTAGCTCTTTCCTGCATCCATTAATTTGTAGCTTTTCATTTGTCTGATTGTTAAGTCAACTGAAAGCTAGGCCAGAAACAAACATAGCAGATTGGTCAAGCCTCATGAATAAGATGTCAAGTCCATCTTAAGGAGGACACAAAAGAAACCAAACACCAGGTTTATGAAATAACAGCCACTGTCCAATCAGCATGACGTTAACCCCGACAATGACACTCACAAGAACACTGAGAGATTATGCCTCCTTTTCAAAGAAAGAAGATTTAACATATGACAGTATAGACCCAGATGGAGCTACTACTATGCTGCATCGCATCTATAGTGCCTATAAAAAGTATTCACTTTTACAATTTGCAAAAATTTCTAAAGTCTTGTTTTCGCTTTGTCATTCTGTTGTATTGAGAGTTGATTTTTATGTGAAAAAAATGAATTACAACCAATTTGGCATACAGCTGGTTAAGGCTTTGGAATTTGAACCCTGAGGTGTTGGTTTAAATCCTGCTACTGACACTGTGTGTCCCTGGGCAAGTCACCTGAGCTGCCTCTGCTCCAATTGGAAACCCGAACGAAATGGGACCAATTGTATCATAAATGTGGTACGTCACCTTGTATAAAGGTGTCAGCCAAACAAGTCCTTTTAAATGTAAACATAACAAAATGTGTAAAAAGCAAAGGGGTCTGAATACGTTCTAATTGTGCTGTTAATATGCACTGTATTTGTGGGCATTTCTTTCTTAATATGTCCTTAAAAATAATTTCTGTATCTAAAAATCCAAATCATTGTTTTACTGATCCACAAATCTTTCACTGTTAAGATTTGTACATGGTTTGAAAAAAAAAAAAAAAAACAGCTGCAGCTCAATAAAAGTGTAACTGCTCTAGTCAGTTCTGCAGCAGATGATAAAACGGCTTGGTCTTGGTTAAGAGGATTGTGTACTCTCGATCCAGGGCATCCTTGAATTAAAGCCTGCCAGTTGGGCAGAATTATACAAACATCTCAAAAGCTGGCAAAGCAGGACCAGGAAAAAAGAATGAGAAGCACCAAACCATCTTTGTGAGGTGGGCAGTGCCAAACTGAGACGCAGGTCTCTGGAAAACAAAGAACACCCCATGTAGATCAAGAACTACTGTATATTGGTGTGAGTGAACCGCATTGAATTATACTGTTAATACGGAGTTTGCTAATTATTATTTTAAAAGAACACATTTTTGCTGCTTTGTCTTATGCTCTCTGTTCATAATTGCCTAGTATATTAGAGAATGACTTAGAAGACTCGCGCATCATCACTGTGACAGTTAATAGAAACACTGGCTATTATGGTTTACTGAATCAGTTGCCGGAAACATTTAAAGATCGACTAACAATAGCAAAATTAGAATGGAATAACAGTGCAAATGTAGTGCTTTCCATATGAGGAAACTGCTCCTTTGTGTTATCATGTAACACTTTGCACAAAAAAAGAAAGCTGTCCTAAAATAGTCCTCTTATTTATTTTTTTTTTTTTTTGCAGTCGTTGCTTCCTTGTGTCTGTCACTAGAAAACATCCAGCAGTTAAGTGGAATTTTCCTGGACTTGCTATCACTATTTGAAAAACTCTGCAAGAAGACAAACAAAGACTGGGGACTCTGGTTTGCATAAAGAGACAAGGTCAACAGAAAAGTGCCCTGCACTTCCTAAAATGATAAACGGGAGGTCTGAGCACATGCTCTTGTTCACCATCTGACGTTTACTAGCATGAGTCCTGCCAACAAAGTACAGATTTAGACAAATCATCAGATGGCAGAGGTTAAAAGAAACCCGTTACTATGACAACAGATAGGGTCAGATAACAAAATGAACAGCCACTTTTGATCTTCAATTTAGTTTTTTTTTTTTCCCCCCCTTTGCTCATTCTTCTGTTATCTGGACCACTCCATCAAACACAGAGATAACACAGCTGAAAACCCGACCGACCTTCAGGAAGCTCCTATGAAGAAAGGTTGCCATAAGGAAGCAGGTACACATATGGCAAAAATTGTCTTGACTTCTTCTTTCAACGCGTGCTTGAGACAAATCGGACTGGGTCTTTGAAACAACGTGGGCTGAAGTGGAATGCAACAATTCAAGTCTCCTAAATGATCAAGTGCTCCTTCCATTCGGAAATCACTCTCATTTATTATTTTTCATCAAGCTTGGACCCTATACATGTATAAAAGTAGTTACAGATATGGGCCTAATTAGTCGATTATTTTGAAAATATACATTTAAATGAAACCATTTTGGGTACATAAATACTTGAATAATTGCGATTCCGAGGGGAAAATGTTGGCAAATATTGTAGAATCGTTTCTCTCTTATTTTTCCAGCAAGTTCCCTGGGTTCATTCATGCATGAACAAAGCTGGCAGCACAGGTTTCACTGTACCTCTCATTAAAAGGACAGCACTTCAGCGGCAGCTTCAACGATGCAGAAATAAGTTCAAAGGCAAAAGTCAAGGGCCGTGTCATACAGAATTTTGATCTCACGAAAAGGAAAAGAAAACCCTCAAGTGCTGTCAAACGGGAGGCCGTTGACTCAATGGTGAGCATGTTCTTTCAGGTGAGCTTTTGCTTTTGTTTCATTATATCTGTGTCCATTTCTCTCTCTTTTATACATATAGTACTTACACTTTTAATTTCTCTTATCCAGTTTGGTGTCATTGGGACATATACATTAATTTAGACATACACTATATTGCCAAAAGTATTGGAACGCCTGCCTTTACACACACATGAACTTTAATGACATCCCATTCTTAATACATAGGCTTTAATATGGAGTAGGCCCACCCTTTGCAGCTTTTAACACCTTCAACTCTTCTGGGAAGGCTTTCCACAAGGTGTAGGAGTGTGTTTATGGGAATTTGTGACCAGGAGAGTATTTGTGAGGTCAGGCACTGATGTTGGACGAGAAGGCCTGGCGCGCTCGCAGTCTCCGCACGAATTCATCCCAAAGTTGAGGTCAGGGCTCTGTGCAGGCCACTCAAGTTCCTCCACACCAAACTCGCTCCTCCATTTCTTTATAGACCTTGTTTTGTGCACTGGTGTGTGCGTACTCATGATAGAACAGGAAGAAGCCATCCCCAAACTGTCCCCACAAAGTTGGGAGCATGAAACTGTCCAAAACGGCTTTGTATGCTAAAGCATTAAGATTTTCTTTCACTGGAACTAATGGGCCCCTGAAAAAAAACCCCACACCATAATTCCCCCCTCCACCAAACTGCACACTTGGCACAATGCAGTCAGGCAAGTACCGTTCTGCTGGCAACCGCCAAACCCAAACTCGTCCATTGGATTGTGTGATTCGTCACTCCAGAGGTTACGTCTGCACTGCTCTAGAGTCCAGCGCTTTGCATTGCACTTGGTGATCTAAGGCTTGGATGCAGCTGCTTGGCCATGGAGACCCATTCCATGACGCTCTCTATGCACTGTTCTTGAGCTTTTGGACATCTGTAGCTATTGACTCTGCAGAAAGTTGGGGACTTCTGTACACTGTGTGCCTCAGCGTGTCCCCACTCTGTGATTTTACGTGGCCTGCCACTTCATGGCTGTGTTGCTGTTGTTCCTATTTGCTTCCACTTTGTTATAATACCACTGACAGTTGATCGTGGAATATTTAGTAGTGAGGACGTTTCACGAATGGACTTATTGCAAAGGTGGCATCCTATCACGGTACCACACTTAAATTCACTGAGCGCCTGAGAGCGACTCATTCTTTCACAAATGTTTGTAGAAGCCGTCTGCATGCCTAGGTTGCAGGCAAGGTTTACAAAGCCTTAAATAATCTCGCTCCATCTTATATATCGGAGAGTCTGACATCTTATATTCCAAATCGTAACCTTAGATCTTCAAATGAGGGTCTGCTTAGAATTCCAAGAGCTAACCTTAAAAGAAGTGGTGAGGCGGCCTTTTGCTGTTATGCACCTAAAATTTGGAATAGCCTGCCAATAGGAATTAAAAAACTGCTAAAAACACATTACTTTAACATGGCTTTCTCATAACTTCATTTTAGTTTAATCCTGATGCTCTATATGTTCAATTAATTATCATAACTATTCATGGTGACTCCAAAATCCATACTAACCCTTACTCTCTCTTCTGCTCTCTTCCCGGTTTTCTGTGGTGGCGACCTGCACCTCCACCATCTAATCAAAGCACCGTGATGTCCTACATTGATCGATCAAAAGCCAGAAGTCCACAGTGCTGTCATCATCAAGTCCTTCCATGAGAATCCTAAATACAATGAGGACTGATCATTTATGTCAGGTAGAATGCCTAGAGGGGACTGGGCGGTCTCGTGGCCTGGAACCCCTGCAGATTTTATTTTTCTCCAGCCATCTGGAGTTTTTTTTGTTTTTTTCTGTCCTCCCTGGCCATCAGACCTTACTTTTATTCTATGTTAATGAGTTTTGTCTTATTTTAATTCTTACATTGTCTTTTTTCTCTTTCTTCATCATGTAAAGCACTTTGAGCTACATTATTTGTATGAAAATGTGCTATAGAAATAAACATTGTTGTTGTTGTAGGTGTTCAGTTTTATACACCTGTGGCCAAGGAAGTGATTGGAACACCTAAAATCAATGATCTGGAGGGGGGTCCTAATACTTTTGGCAATATAGAGTACCAGTAACGCCACACTGCACAATAATGTGCAGTGAATACACTTGACTTGAGCATTCCTAGTTTTCCTCTTCTTCCTCTGTACGTTTAGCATTTGTTTGCTCAGAGGTTGATGTGCTTGGTGCTTCCTGAGCAGCTCTTCTTTTATCCACCCTAGTGGCCTGCTTCTTCTCTTTTTGCATTAAAACTGATTAAGTCAGTGTTTGTGTTGCAATTACTTAGTACGTTTTCTTTAATTTTTCACTTAAGCTGGCACTTAAGTCTTCAATCTGCCTCAAGAATGATTTAAGAAATGAAGAGGTAGGGGAAGTGACAGCGAAGGTGGTAGGGATTGTGGACGGCACCCGTACACACAGCCTCCCTGCTTGCCGCTGCCGAGAGTTGATCCTACAATAAAATAAAATAAAAAGAGGAATAACCGTGGAGGTCAATCATTACCCCGAAAGTGGACTGTAGACGTCATGTAGTATATGTGTACTAAATTTCAGGTCAAACAATTTGTGAGCTACAGGTGATTTAAAATCATGGACAGACAAACGGACAGCCACGGTAGTGTATTATATATAAAGATTTATATATGCAGTGTCTCTAAAGAGTACACAGCTCCATCAGGTTTCACATTTTTCAATCACATCCATACTCTTCCGCTTATCCGAGGTCGGGTCGCGGGAGCAGCAGCTTGAGCAGAGAGGCCCAGACTTCCCTCTTCACGGCCACTTCTTCTAGCTCTTCCAGGAGAATCCCAAGGTGTTCCCAGGCCAGCCAGGAGACATAGTCCCTCCAGCGTGACCCGGGTCTTCCCCGGGGCCTCCTCCTGGTTGGATGTGCACACCTCACCAGGGAGGTGTACAGGGGGCATCCTGATCAGATGCCCGAGCCACCTCATCTGACTCCTCTCGATGCGGAGGAGCAGCGGCTCTACTCTGAGCCCCTCCCGGATGACTGAGCTAATGATCTCATAAATATTCACCCCCTTTTATGTGATACCCCTAAGTCATCACTGTTGCCACCAGTTGGTTTTAGATGTCAACAGAGAACACCTCTCTGGTGTTTTCAATTGATTTCCACCTGAATGTGGAAGGTTCAGCTTGTGGTTACTCAGTATGGCGGCCTAACCTTCACAGTGAAGACAAAAGAACACAACAAGCATTTCCGTGTAAAGGTGACTGAAAGGCTCAAGTTGGGGAACAGAGACAAGAAAACGTCCAAGTCACTGTATAGCCATCCATCCATTATCCAACCCGTCCAATGTCTGCCATCTCATCATCCTGATGGATGCTGCACATTGGTGGTGGTTGAAGTGGCTCCCCACTCACTATGAAAAGCGCTTTGATTAGTGAAAAAAGCACTATAAAAATGTTAATAATAATAATTACTAAGGAGACTGTTTAACATCATACCCTTGGTTTATTGTTATTATTGTATTAGAGTTTACTATGCTTATCCAGGGCCACTTTTCAACACCTTTCCCTGGGTTTACTATCTTACTATTTCAAGACTGTTGAAGATTATATTTTATGCTTACAGTATTTAGATTGTATCGGCAATAGATATGTCAATTTTAATACGCAGCTGCTGGGGGGCTTGTTTTGTTTTGGACGTGCTCTGTCTCTAGGTATGTCAGAGGACTGGGACTTTGTGAAGTGGGGTCCAGCCTCACGAGGGGAGGGAAAATGGGAGGGTCGGGGACTAGAGGGAGAGAAAGAGAATAATAATTATTATTACTATTACTATTATTATTATTATCATTGTGAGGGTAAAATGAATGCAGCAAAATTCAGAGAGACCCTGAATGAAAACTTGTTGCAACCAGCAGGAAACCTGTTCCTTGGGAGAAGATTTGTCTTCCAGTAAGACAACAACCTGAAGTAGAAAGCCAAAGCTATGCAGGAATGGCTCAAAAACAACAACGTGAATGCCCTGGAGTGGCCGAGTCAGAGTCCAGATATCAATTCATTTTAGACTTTGTGGCTGGACTAGAAAAAGGCTATCGACTCATGCAACCAGACAGAGCTTGAGAAGTTTTGCAGATAAGAATGGGAAGAAATGGCAATGTGGAGATATGCAAAGCTGATAGAGATCTGCACCAAGGTGATTCTACTAAATGCTGACTTCAAGAGGGCGAGTACTTATGCAGTCAGTTTTCTGTTGAGTTTTTGAGTTTTATATTTGTAATTCATTTCGACAACTTTACGGACATCTGTTTTCATATTGACATTAAAGAAGACAAATGAAATCCACTGTGTCTCAATGGCACATAACAACAAAATGTGAAAACTTTCAAGGGGATGAATACTTTTTTCAGGTGCTGCATATTGATTATCAAGTGAAAACAGGATTGTAGAAATCCACAAGTATTCAGACCCATTACTCAACAGTTAGCTGATGCACCTCTGACATGCCATTACAGTCTGATGTCTTCTCGAGTCTGAGGTGACAAGCTTCACACAACTGGATTTGAGGATTTTCTGCCATTCTTCTACACCTTCTGCTTGACTTAATCTCCATCGTTTCTTTTGATCTGTTTCTTTTCCTTGTTCTTTTTCAGGTTTTTTTTTATATAATGTGGGTGCAGGTACCATGATGATGATCCACAGAGCCCTAAAAAGGAAACCGGATGAACTGATTGCATCTGTAAATGAAAGTATGATCAGCCAATCTCCACATCAACACCCTAGGGCCACTCAGTTTCACTGGACGTTCACCCACACCCACCAAACCTGAGCTGCAGCACTTTCTTTATTCTAAAAATGCACACCACCATGAACCACTTAATGCACTTTAACAAATGGCAATAAATTGCCATTACCATTTAACGAACTAGTAAATTGTTAGATTTGTTCAGTACTATGGAGTTTTTCAAAAAGAAACAAAGAAAACAATTTGAAACTTATAGTGAATGTTTAATAATCATCCATCAATCCATTATCCAACCCGCTATATCCTAACTACAGGGTCACGGGGGTCTGCTGGAGCCACTCCCAGCCAACACAAGGGCACAACGCAGGAAACAAACCCCACTGCAGGACACACACACACACACCAAGCACAATATAGGATCGCCAATGTACCCAACCTGCATGTCTTTGGACTGTGGGAGGAAACCCACGCAGACACGGGGAGAACATGCAAACTCCATGCAGGGAGGACCCAGGAAGCAAACCCAGGTCTCCTAACTGCGAGGCAGCAGCGCTTCCACTGCACCATCGTGCCGCCCTACTTATATTCCTATCCAAATAATTTCTATGTATTAAAAACAGCAGTGGCCTTAGCACTGACCCCGAGGGACACCACTCTTAACATCAGCCAATTTTGCAGTCATCTACACCCCACACCCTGGACTCCCACTTGTTTTAGTTTGAAGCCCAACCTCTCATGTTGCACCTTATTAAATGGTTTCTGAAAGTCAAGATACATATTATATGCATCACTCTGTGATAAGGAAAGTTCAGAGGCCGTAATTGATGCAAGTAAAGAGGCAGCCAATCAGCTTATCACAGATATTTGGAAAGAAAAATGTAAAAGAAATAAAGTTTTCATTTACGTTTTAGCTCCCCTACACAGATTAACACAGCAGCAGTTTTAGCACCGGGGATTTTGAAGGGCTACCTGGAGGCCTACAGGAGCTTGGAGAGCAAGCCATGGGGATCAAACTTGCCAAAGTCCAGGCACGATTTTTGAGCATGCTTAAGGTTTCTGATGTGGAGGTGCACTTCTGTAACCGCTGGAGGAGAGAGGGCAAAAGTGGTATATTGAAAATCCGAGGAACAGGTCTGAAGGATAGAGAGCTCAGCTTTAAAGTAGCTGGCAAAAAAATGGGAATTCACATGTGTGGCAAAGTATAGGAGTAAATGCGGGTGAAAGTAAAATAGTACTTACTTAACAGAGGCTGAACGGAAGCCTACAACTCAACAAGACAGATGGGTATGCATACGCATGAGAGAGAGAGAGAGAACATTTAAATACAATACAATACAATACAATTTATTTTTGTATAGCCCAAAATCACACAAGAAGTACCGCAATGGGCTTTAACAGGCCCTGCCTCTTGACAGCCCCCCAGCCTTGACTCTCTAGGAAGACAAGGAAAAACTCCCAAAAAAAAACTAGTAGGGTAAAAAATGGAAGAAACCTCGGGAAAGGCAGTTCAAAGAGAGACCCCTTTCTAGGCAGAACAAATCCTCAATACAGTATCAAAATAAAAATTTTACAAGTACGTAGCAGAATTTAACAGTAGATGATATCACATAATATGATTTGGATTTATTTAGAGTCCTGGAGACCTCTGCCATCAAACTGCCTCCCCCATTTGGCCATTCCACAGCTGAAACAGCGCTGGGCCAGCCAATCCAATGAAACGACCCCTCTTTCCCACGATTCCTGTGATCCTCCATCAGGGATGACAAGGCAAACAACTTGGTAGGTGGGCCGTGGCACCAAGTGCTACATTTGAGTACCGAGAAGAGAAACAGAATAGGTGTGGGTTAGTATCCAGTTATAACTATCATGTTAATTATGTTTTAGTGTTAATGACTGACAACAGAGATGCAGTCTGTACAGTTAATCAGCAGCTCTAGTCAGGGTGTGCTTAACTGAAGTAGTGAGTCTTCAGCTGGGATTTAAAAGCTGAGACCGAAGGGGCATCTCTTATAGTAGCAGGCAGACCAGTCCAAAGTTTAAGGGGTCCTGTAACTAAAAGCTTGACCTCCTACTGTTATTTTATTAATCCTTGGAATCCTAAGTAGACTGGCATCGTGAGATCTTAATGTGCGCTCTGGTTTGTAAGTAATAATAAGTTCAGACAAGTAAGCCGGACCTTGGCCATTTAATGCTTTATATGTTAAAAGGAGGATTTTGAAATCTGCCCTAAACTTAACTGGGAGCCAGTGTAAGGATTTAAGAACCTGAGTTATGTGTTCGTATTTTCTTGTTCTTGTAATAATTCTTGCAGCATCATTTTGGATTAACTGTAGGCTGAATAAAGAACAGTTTGAACAACCAGTGAACACCGCATTGCAGTAGTCAATCCTTCTAGAAATAAATGCATGAATTAATTTCTCAGAATCCTGTTTATTTAGAAAGCGCCTTAATTTCCTAACATTTTTAAGATGAAAGAAACATGGACATTTGGACAACTTTGTAATATGTGGTTTAAATGACATGCTAGAGTCAAAAAGAACTCAGAGATTTCGAGCTGATTCAGTAAAATTAATGGTGATTCCAACTGAGTTAAATGATGACAGAATATTGTTGTGATCAACGTCATTCCCTCCAACAATTAACATCTCTGTTTTATCTGTGTTTAAAGACAAGTAGTTCTCATAAATCCACTCCTTTAATTCACTAACAAAACTAATTAAAGACAACATTGGAGAAACCTCATTTGATCTGAGGTATAACTGGGTGTCATCTGCATACCAGTGAATATTAACATGATGTTTTCTAATGAGAGATCCCAGTGGAAGCATGTAAAGTGAAAACAGTAAAGGTCCCAGTACTGAGCCTTGCGGGACACCATATTTCACTTCTGTGTATAATGATGGAGTACTGTCAGCACATTTCTGTACATATTGGAATCGATTTGATAAATAAGAACTAAACCAAGCGAGCACGGTGCCTGTAAGCCCAACATCATTTTCTAGCCTGTGCAGTAAAACAGAATGGTCAATGGTGTCAAATGCAGCACTTAAGTCTAGCAACATAATTACAGTGGAGTTTCCTTCATCAGCGGATATCAGAATGTCGTTTACAACCCGCGTTAGTGCAGTTTCTGTACTATGACCAGTGCGGAAACCAGACTGGAATTTCTAAAATAAATTGTAATTGTTAAGACTTCCTGCTCAGTTACAGGATTAAAATGACTAAAGTGCTGAATGCAATGTGCGGCAGGGTCTACTAAGCTAGTATTTGGTTTGTACTGTGATTCTGAGATCTGGGATCTTATATTTTTAATTTTCTCATTGAAGACGTTCATAAAGCCTGTACTGCTAATATCTGTTGGTATTTTGTACTGTAGATCTGAATTTCCATTTGTTAATTTAGCCAATGTTCTAAACAGTACCCGAGGATTTTTATTATTGCTGTCTATTATTGTAGAATAGTATTCTGAGCGAGCTTTAAAGAGGGATTTTTTATATTTATTAACATCAATCACAACATATTGTTGTCAAGGCTGGATAAGTGGTTAGGAATCCAAGGGGGTGCACTAGATTGGTTTAAATCGTATTTCACAAATAGGACCTTTTCTGTTGGTAAAATGTCTGTACTTTCCTCTACTGCTCATTTGAAATATGGTGTTCCACAGGGGTCTATTCTGGGTCCTTTGTTATTTTCTTTGTATTTGCTACCCCTACCGCAAATATGGTATTTCATTTCATTTCTACACTGACGATACCCAGATTTATTTACCTGTGACTAAGGAGTCCTTAAAGTCACTACATGAATGTTATGATGAGGTCAAACATTGGATGGCCGTAAATGTTTTGAATCTCAATCAGAGTAAGACGGAGGTTATTGTATTTGGACCAATGGCTTCTGATGGGGCTGTCAGGGATCAGTTTGGCTCATTAACAGGGTTTGGCAAACCCCACGTCAAAAATCTTGGGGTTATCCTTGATTCTGATCTTTATTTTAATAAACAGATTTCGTCCATTGTTCAAGAGCTGCTTTTTTCAGCTTAGACTGCTTACTAGTGTCAAACCGTTTCTGGGGCACTCTGACTTGAAGAAGGTATGCCATGCTTTTATTATATCACGTATCGATTATTGTAATTCCCTTTATTCTGGAATCAGTAAATTTCATCTTTCTCAGCTGCAGATGGTTCAGAATGCTGCTGCTTGTTTTCTTACTGGGTCTCAGAAAGTTGTATCCATTACTCCAATTCTGGCCTCACCTCATTGGCTCCCAGTTGAGTTTAGGATTCATTTTAAAATTTTACTTTTGTTTTATAAGTTGCTATATGGTGTTGCTCCATCCTATCTGGCCGAGTTGCTGGTTCCATATACACCAGTCCGCTCTTTACGTTCCTCTCAACAGCAATTGTTGGTTGTGCCAAAATCTAAGATGGAGACAAAGGGTGATTGTGCCTTTGTAGTTCGAGCACCAAAGTTATGGAATGCTCGGCCAATTGAAATTAGGTCAGCTTCTTCAACTCAAATGTTTAAATCAAGACTTAAAACACATTTGTTAACTGTATATGAGTAACTCTGGTATCAATTTTATTAATAAATTATTAATTTTTTCATATCCATTGTTTTTCTGCAAATTGTTTATCTTCTAATTGTTTCTTTTAACTTATTTGTTTTAGTATTTATGTAATTTTTGTACTTTGTTTACTGATTTATTGTTGATATTTTTTGATTTTATTGTACAGCACATTGGTTTACACTTACGGTGTTTGATTTGATTTTTGATTAAAACCAGGGTCCGTACGCCAGAGGTTGTCTCTTGACCAGGTCTTCAAGCTGTAGTGTAGATCTGTGCTACTGATTTATTTATTTGAGTAGTGGAGATACTGTACATACTGTTTTTTTGTACTGTTTTTATAGTAGGTGATTAGTTTATTCATTTTGTTTTGATGATTTATTAATTTTTTGCCTGTCCTTCGTGATCCGTTGTGTAGCTAGATGAAGGAGGTGGAAGACTAATTTTTGTTTGTTTTGCTCATTTCTTCAATTTGAGTTGGAAACCACTGTAAATATTATAACACCTGTACAGATTTTTCTTTTGGTGAGTGTCTTTGCATTGGACTTTGTAAATATTTTTTTTGCAAGACATTTCTTTGTAAAACAGAATGGACATTGCTGGAATAAAACAGATTCCTGATTTTGAATAGTTTTTTGTAGTCTGAGTCTCTCTTACTCCATCCCTTGGTTGCTCGGTCTTGTCTACTGTCACCCCAAGTCAGGAGTTGCACAACTGGGTCCTTACCCGGGGTGTCTCACACTCTGATCATATTCTTTTTTTTTGCTTCCTCATGGAATTCTAGTGTGTTGGTAAAACACAACCTCCTTCATTTGCACCCATGCTGACTGTTCAGTAAAATTCCAGCTCTTGCCATTTCTTGTTCAATCCTTTCCTTAGCAATTAATTCCTTCAATTTTTATATTGACTATACAAGGTTCTTATAAGACATGTACAATTCATTTCACAATACAGACAATTACATATTTTTATATACAGTAAATAGCTCTTACAATAACTGTTTACTGTATGATTGTTTAAAATGATAATTCCATTATTGGTAAGAATCACTGCTGACCTTTATTAAATAGAAACAAAAACTATCTGTATTTTTTTGGATGTAAACATACAGAGATGGCTTCTTTACATTAATAATTGAATACATTAATAATTCTGATAATTGCTAATACTGATGTCAATCCTAATATAATTAAAGATAAATAGTAACTGCTGATCATTTTTTCATGTTGTCATGCAATATTAATTTTCACGGCCATGCACCTAATAACATTGCTCTCTTCTTTATTTTAGTGTTCTTTTTATCATTAATGTGAGATGCATTTTTTATTGTACAGTTAAAAACGATGCAAGTCTAATCACTCTGTAGACCTTTACCCTGTCTGGGTCAATAATAATCCCCTCCCCCAAGATTGTATCTGCTGACCATTAAATTATTCATGTGAATGTTATGAATAAATAAATAGGCAGCCCTAGGAAGTATTTACTCATTTGATCATCATATTTTACAGAAGATTCAACACATTTCATAAATGTTGTAGTCCCAGGATAAAATGAAGTTTACCAAAGGCTGACAATGTCTCCCTTTTTTTATTACCTGCTTCTCTGTCAGTTTCTTAAAGGAAAGGCACAGCGTTATTATTTCTAAACCAACTAGGACAAACAAATTTGAAGTGAAATATATGATCATCCATATCTAATTAATACACCCATCTATGTTGTGTGGCTCAAAGCCTGCTGTTTTGCGGGAGAAGCATTTTATTCTGTCTGTCAATACTCAAATGAAACAGTGCTAAATGAGCTTTAAACTGCCTTGCAGCACCTGTTCTAATGAACATAAACTTTTCCTATGCTAATTTCACTTTTGCACTTTGATTAGTGATCAATGATACTTTGGTGTTGACATTTAAAATTGCTGAATTACATTGGTTGTAGGGACACATGCTGAATAGAAATATACAGCTTAGTATTGAACATGATCAATCAATACACTTCACAATTTCACAAGCGATATCATGCAAACAGTTATAAGGATTATTACAGCAAATTCTTTGTAGGTATGTTTAATTATTGACTTAAAACATTACACACAAGATTTACTTGGATTGCATTGTGCTTTGCTTTTCTATTTTATAATTAGGCATTCTGATTTACTGTCTGCTATATTTAGGATTAACAGGAATTCACTGTGTGTGTTGAAAATTAAGCTCTTTCTATACATATAAATATTAATTATTCAAATCAATGAACAAATTTGGAAATTTACAGACAAGTATTAGGCTTCTAAAGCTAAACAGGAAGATAAATACAGTGTCATAGATAGATTGATAGATAGATAGATATAAAAGGCACTATATGATCGATTCAATAGATAGATAGATAGATAGATAGATAGATTAGATAGATAGATAGATAGATAGATAGATAGATAGATAGATAGATAGATAGATAGATAGATAGATAGATAGATAGATAGATAGATAGATAGATAGAGTAAAACCTTGGATTGCGAGTACCTTGGTTTGCGAGTGTTTTGCAGGACAAGCTAAATTTTTAAATAAATTTTAACTTGATAAAGGAGCGAGGTCTTACAATACGAGTAGTACGTATACGCTTTGTCCACCATTTTGGATTGTGGGTAATCGTCTCCCGTACTCGTTCTCATTCGGCGTGCCTCACTCATATAGTCAACATCCGTATGAACTTATACTGTTTACTATAACTTTCAATTTTATTACTGGACAGCAAACACACAAACTAAAAAAACCTGGACATGAATACAAAAAAGATGAACATACACAGGCTTGGTCACACAATAGAAATAAAATCCTGCAGTACTTCTTTATATTCTTTGCATTGTACCCCAATAAATGCAAGTTATCGCCAATATACTAACAACCCAATTGTGCTTCACTCAATCAGAATATGGAACCAATGTAGGAAGTATTTTAAGGTAGAAAAGCTTTTATCTGTGGCACCTCTGCATGAGAACCACATTTTCCCACCATCTCAAACATACACAGTTTTTAATATCTGGAAAACATTTGGGATTAAATCGCTTGGAGATCTGTACATAGACAATATGAATAATTACACTCCAAATTTAACTTTCCAACAACACATTTCTTTCATTATCTTGAAATCAGAAACTTTGTTAAACAGAACCTGCCCAATTTTCCTCTCCTCCCAATCCCTCTATGCTGGAAAAAATATTGCTCAGTTTCGAGGACTCAGACAGCATTTCTGCAATATATAAAACCATTTTATTGTCCCTCCCTTTCAAAGATCCAAGAGGACAGTGGGAAAAGGATCTCTCACTCAATATTTCAGAAAAGCAGTGGAAGGCAGCCATGCACAGAATCCACTCAAGCTCCATATGTGCAAAAGCATTCAATTATTTAACTCAAAATTATATATCGAGTGCATCTCTCTCGTTTAAAATTGTCCAAAATGTTTCCAGGGTAAGATCCAACCTGTGAACAAATCATCAGTTTTCAACAACAAATTCATTAACAGTGCATTGTTTGAGAGAGGAATCACTGCATCACATCCACATTGCTGTGGTACAATGGTTCCCAAACTTTTCTATGCCTCACACCTCTAGAAAATATTTGATTTATGTTCGTATCGCCTACAAAACTAATATTACATTTGAAGATGAAGAGGTTACACTTCTAATTTTTAAACCATAAATTGAACTACCTACAGTACTGTTGGGTGAACAAATTGAACTCAGTGCATAAAATTTAAATATAAATTGAGCAATTTACCTGTATACGATTCAAGATTCTTTATTTGAATCTCAATAATATCAGTTCAGGATCCAAGGGTTGGGGTATCCCACAAAGCATCAAGCACCATGAGGAAATGACACACGATCGACGATTGAGGGTTTTGAGGGATTGGAAACCCTTGCGAATCAACAGGTGCTTTGCTTCCCAGCCCAGCAAAAATGTCAATCAAACCTTGAAATCAGTGACATTTTATGAACATGACTTGCACAGAAGTCAATAGTAGACATCACCCTTCTCTACAGATCATTGCAAGCTCCAAATTCCATTCTCTTAACAAAAAGTTATTCTCCTTTACGAATGGGCATTTCATCAGCTTAGTCACAGGTGACACTTGCACATATGCAATGCTTTATTCTTTTCACATTGTTAATAAATGACCTACAAATGACGGCAAACTGCAAGACACTGACGGCACCAACACACCTCCCTCAATTTTTCCGAATCACAACGCAGCCTTTTTCTTTAATTCCATCTTGCACTCCACCCTTGGCACAGAACAACACATTGGCTACAACAGACTGGTAAAATATCTCCATCAGCTTCCTACACATATCAAAAGATCTGAGACTGAACTGAGGGAGGTTCTTGAGGCCAGTTGGTCCAGAATAAAAGGTCCCTGAGTTCAGGAGCCTAAATGTTTGAGAAGAATACTTTTTTGCCTGCATGAACATTATGTTTGACTTTAAGGAGTTTTGTTTCTTCTAGAAATTTTAAGGGGCCTGAGCATTGTGATTGTAATGAACACCCTTGACTATAAATGCGAATACGTTCAGTGAGGTAAAAAGAGCTAAACGATTCATAGCTTTATATTTTAGAAGGAATGTTTTTGAAGATGGCCTTACACTTACCTGGAGCAGAACATATAGTCCTAAAATGGTGAAGACATGGTCATGTTTTTTAAAGTTCTAGCGGCATTTTGGGATGAGAATGAGAAGAAGAACGTATAGTTTAAACAGCCTTAGAGTAAGTCATTGCAATAATCAATTTTTAAGTGAGCTAACTTTTAAATAAGTTTCCATGATCTGGTCTATGTTTCTGGAGCTTCTATGCTTAAAAAACTACTCTCCTATAATAGTGCTGACAGGCACAGGAGAAAACACCCAAATTTATAGGTAAAGGTAACCATCTTACTTAAGTCCCACTATGAGATACATGTCATTGAAGGATCCCAGAGATTTCCTTTGCTGCTAACCTCGGATCTTTGAGATGCAAATAAATATTAAGAAAATAAATCAAATTGAAAGGAGACAGTTGAGGTGGTTTTGGATATCTGATTAGGATGCCTCCTGGATCCTTACCTGGGGAGGTATTTTGGGCAAGTCCAACTAGGAGAAGAAATTGAGTTAGACTCAGGACATGCTGGAGTGATTATATCTCTATGCTAGCCTGGAAACACCTTAGTGTGGGGGAGAATCATCACGTGTGGACATCATTACTTAGTTATTTGCCCCAGACCCAGATAAGTGGCAGAAAAGTGATGGATGGATAATAAATAAAGCACAAGGTTCGTGGAAGACCTTCTATCTAAAATAAAAATTACAGAAGAAAAGGTGCTGGGACAGAAAGTGTGCATTTGTCTATTAGTTAGTGGCTACAGATGCTCCATTAGACAAGCAGAGTGCATTAGCCTGTTACGCCCTGAAACTTTAAAGACAAGATTGCAGTAGGGTCTGCCTTTTCATGTGTATCTTGGGATCAGGGATGCAATACAGAAAACAATGTCTGGTAGCAACATACCCTTGTAAGCTAGGCCCATCTGTTTGTGTCATAGTGTTTCAGCTTTAACTATGATGTGAGAAGCATGATGGCTCACTGGTGGGGAGGATGAATGGCATGACAAAAAGGAAGTTGACAGAAACACTGAGAGTGAACTGAGGCTTGGTAAACCGGTGCAAGTGGACATAAATCCGTCATCCACAGTAGGATACAATTACTGACATATAAATCTTATAACCATCTGGTACCTTCTAGGCATCTGTGTTCCACAGGGAATAGTGCAATTTTAGGTGTACCCAGGCCTACGTGTAATGATTACGGCTAGAATAGATTCTTGTTTGTTGTGTCTTCATTGTGGGAAATAATGCCTTTGTTTAGGCAAATTTCTCTATCCACTTCTACATTTAATTTTTCTTTAATATCTGATATATTTGAGCTTGCTTTTAAATAATGTACAATTATTTAATGCCTTTTTCTTTTTCATCTTTTCCCACTTCTACGTGGGATTGATGTCCTTGATCCACCTTCTCCAAACAAACCGGTCTTCCACATCCTTGTTAGTCAAGACCTTTTCCTTCAGATCTTCCCTTACTTTATCCATCCACCTCTACTTTGCCTTCCCTCACTTTAACTTTCCCATCACTCCTGTATATACTCACGTATAAGTCGGATCTTGAAACCCGAAAAATCTTTTACATCTTCTTCCCTCCTCCAATCTCACATCAGTTTCTCAGACGCATCAAATTTTGTTTCAGCAGCGCAGTTACCAATTTCTTTCGCCAATTCAACAATGTTTAATTTAAAACCAGCTTCATATTTTCTTCTGATCAAATGCTCCATCTTAGATAAAGGACGCTCTTACGATAAAGGTGTATGAGGGTGTGAGATACAAAAAACACAAATCAGTGCAAATGTTGCTTCAGAATAGTTCGGGTATAACTGTGTGGTCACGTAGGCACAATACATGGAAAAAAAAGGCAAATTGCTCTATGGTTACTCTCTCAGGTGGGCGTTAGCATATCATAATCTCTTGGACCAAGAGCGTGAATTTTCCACATTCGACTTATATGACCGACATTATAAAATACCGGAAATTATACTGTAAAATCAAGCCCTGACTTATCCGCCGGAGAACTTACCTTGAGTATATACGGTATTTTGCCCACATATTCCTACCTCTTCTCATCACATGTTCTTACCCCTTCAACCTACTTTTCTGTACTTTCTTAGCTATCTCTCCCACTTTGTTGTACCTCTGATTGTCTTCTTTTTCTGTCCTTTTTTTTTGCATTCTTCATCTTTATTATTTTGTTTAATGTTCATAATGATATTCTTCTTCTCTGTACCATAAACATGTTGTATTTTTCTACTTTTGTATATTGTGTCTCCACTATTTTCAACCTTTACTTCCTTACACAGTTGATAGTAATTATCTATTGATCCTTATGATGAAACTGTTTACTCCATTTGTCATCTTGTTTTTCCTGTTACATGGAGGCTACAGACATTCTGGCAATATCAGATGCAATGGTAGGAACTAACTCTAGACAAGGTGTCTGTGTAGAATTACTAGTTAACTTAGACATCCTTGAGATTTCTGATTGCACTGGACAATGAAGATTTTACTTACTTTTGGATATCTTCTAGCATTTGGCTAGTTGTTGACAAAAATCTTCCTTATATATTTCCTATCATGTACCATTTGTATTGTAATCACCTATTTTTGTCATCTTCTCTAATATTATCAGCATACACTGTGACGCGTAAGTCACTGTCTTGCACCCCAAAAATGAGGCTGAGTCTCAGTCCTTTACCAAAACCGGCTTTATTCAACTTGAAACAGGAACAGCAGTATTATTTATTGTAGCGGAATCTGCCAGTCTATTATACACAGACACAGCAGTCAGGAAGGGTCGTGTCCAGGTCAATGGCCAAGTTATACTGTTCCCTGCATTTATAATGTTCCTTGCATCACCCATTGGTAATAGGAGCATATAGCGTGATCTCAGTCGGCTTGTAATTGTTTCCGCAGTGCTATGCTGCGGTGATGCGAAACTGCGGTTTCTTCGGCAACTGATAACCAGTCTTCCACAGAAGCGGCAATCACACTTAGGCTTATCCTTCCATTGGGGTGGTCCCAAAAGAGTTCAGAAACCTCACATACATATTGTAATACAAAATGTGAAAAGACAACATGATTGTTTCATAGACAACCCTTTTAATAACAACAATACTAAAGAAAATAACTATGAAAAAATTAAAGACCCTGAATAAGACAGGTAAGGAGTTGTTTCCCAGTTATTACTCTGGTGGGCAGTTGTGCATCCAAAAATGAATGGCAGCTTTGCGTGCCTCTTTTCTTTACTCAAATCGAATTGAGGTGACTGGTCTTCTGCAGGGTTTTCCTCTGCTCTGGGGTAGGAAAAGTAAAAGAGATTGATGACTGTGTCTCGCTCAAGCTCATTCCCCATTTTACCTCTTGTACAGAACCACCAACATGCTCCTGTAATGTGTGTGCGTAAAAATATTCAGTATGGCCCTGGAAACATTTTGGACAATTTTAAACAAGATACATGTGCTCGATAAAAGATTTTAAGTTGACTGACTGAATGCTTTCCACATAGAAAGCTTGAGTGTATTCTGTGCATGGCTGCCTTCCACTCCTTTTCTGAAATACTGAGTGACAGATCCTTTCTCCAGTGTACTCTGGGGTCTTTGCGATCTTGCGATCTAACTCCAGCCTCACAGGGCAACATGTTCTGGGTGTGCACCAAATTAACAACATTTTGGACAAAAATCTTTGCATGCCTAAGAGGCAGCCTTGGCGTCACAATCTCTCCTAACCCACTAACAGCTGTGTTTGGTGGACTCCAAGACGGGCTTAAAGTGAAGAAGGACAAACAAACTGTAATTTCCTTTACCTCACTACTAGCACATAGATCAATCTTGCTCAACTGGAAGAATCCCAGCCCACCACTCTTAAGTTAGTGAGTAACTGATGTTCTTTACAACTCGAAATTGGAAAAAATCTAATTCTCACTTTGAGTAGCTGTTTAAAATTTTTTAAAAATATGGCAAGATTTAATCAATAACATTTTAGAATAAGTTTCCATTTCAGGGAAAAGGATACCCTTCTTTTCCTGCTCCTTTTATAAAGTAGCTTTGTTTGCTGGCTTCTTTCTCTTTGTCTTAGGTGGGGGTCACATTTTGCTTTGATTTGTTAAATTTGTCTTAACTAATTTAAATTTAAAATTTGTGTAACTCCTACTCAAAATGCAGCTCCATCCATCCATTATCCAACTAGCTATATCCTAACTACAGGGTCATGGGGGTTTGCTGGAGCCAATCCCAGCCAACACAGGGCGCAAGGCAGGGCGCCAACCCACCACAAGGCACACACACACACCCCCACACACCAAGCACACACTAGAGACAATTTAGACTTGCCAATACACCTAACCTGCATGTCTTTGGACTGTGGGAGGAAACCAGATTACCCGAAGGAAACCCATCACAGACACGAGGAGATCATGCAAACTCCACACAGGAAGGACCCGGGAAGCGAACCCAGGTCTCCTTACTGCGAGGCAGCAGCGCTACCCACTGCGCCAAAATGCAGCTCAAATATGTCAAATCCTGTTGTTTTGTTTGCGATTTTTTAATTTAATAATTCACACTAAAGTGTAACTACATTAAAAAGAAAAGGCCACTCCATAAACATAGATAGATAGATAGATAGATAGATAGATAGATAGATAGATAGATAGATAGATAGATAGATAGATAGATAGATAGATAGATACTTTATTAATCCCAAGGGGAAATTCACATAATCCAGCAGCAGTATACTGATACAAAAAAAAAAAAATGTGGCACATAAACCACTTGTTGACTTAACAAACATTTTTTTTGTCTCCTCTTTATATCAAATTTGGACTGATGAAACACTTTGTGAAAGCAATGAACAAGGAAGGTGAAGGAAGGCTTTAGATATTTGAGACAGATATTGCCATGAATAACGGATGTCAACTTTAAGAAAGGTATTCTTGCTGGTCCACAAAGCAGACACAGCATCTACTAGTGGAGCTGGAGGAATCTCAAGAAAAACTTTTAAGAGTGTTGTTGAAATTTATCTTGGAAACCACAGAAGACAAAATTACATCCAACTTGTGGGCAGCATGCTTCAACCTTACACAACTATGTCACTTTTGATTCATTTTCTGCATTCACACTTAGAATTCTTTCCTGATAATTTTGGTCCAGTCAGCGAGGAACAAGGTGATAAGTTTCACCAGGACATTGCAATGATGGATAAGCGTTATCAGGCCAAGTAGAATTGATCGGTATTGGATGACTATTGCTGGACACTAAAACGAGAAGCTGAATATAAATGAAAATCAGCAGCAAAACATTTTTAGCGCAAACTAATGCAATTGTTGGCATCCTTAAGCGATTAAAAGTCAATTTCATGTTCCACTAAATTCTTACATGACACTGTCAATCTGAAATTAGATTTGTATTCAGCTTGAGGCTGTCTAATATAATCACCAAAAATTTTTAGAAAGAAAAAACTTGTGAAAAATCTTTTATCCTTGTGTTATTAGGTATGTTTGCATACATAATGCGTAAAGCACCTATTATGATAGCTGATGTCTGTCTGTCCGTCTGTCTGTTTGTATGAAACAACTTGGCCCTCCCATGGACCAATTTTGTTGAAATGTGGCTTGCATATTTTTTCAAAGAAATTTGTTGAGACAGTTCAGTTTTCGTTACAATATCTCTTACAGATTATGCCATACACAGTTTTAAAATTTCAAAATCTCCTATTAAAAAAGTATTGGCAAATTTCCAAACTCAACTCTATCTTAAAACGAAAAAACACTCTATGCAATCTCAGCTGCAAATTAACTTTACCATGTATTAATTTTGTCTTGACAACAGTTACACCAACTTGTATATTTTATATATGTTGCTATTTTTCACACTCTGATAGCTGCTACTGACTGCAAACAGACCCCCAGTACACGTACAAGACTGCAATGTATGCAAATGCCTTTAAAATTAAAGTCTGTGCACTCCTTTCATGTTTGAATAGTTTGGTTTGTAATCTAAACTGTGGAACGGAGGGTTAAATCAATGAAAAATGTGTCTTTGTCCTAAACATTATGGAGCGCACTGTAAGGGAGTGTGGGTGTCATTAGTGTGATGGAATGGCACCATGTGTAGGATTTGTTGCTGCCTCATCACAATGCTGCTGTGTCCAGGTTTGGCTCTCCATGACTCTAAAATTAGGTAACAGAGGGTAAAGTAAAAATGTGATAATATGGTTTTTTTCTTAGAAAATATTGAGTATGGTACGTTTAATAGAAATGCCATTTGATTGGTTAAGTTAATACACAGCTTATAAAAACAAACCCCTCCAGCCTTGTCTGGAATTGGAGATTTTTGCTATAAAGTTTTCAGCAGAAAATCTACTCATATAAATAATAGTCTTAGATTAATATTAATCTTCAAAGCAATTTTGCTATTTTAGACAAAAGTTTTTGGAAAAATGCTCTGGGCTAGCACTAAACCCACGCCAATGTACTGGAACCATCTTTGTAAGGGCAGAAAAGATTTTATAGTCATGCCAGTGAATTTCTTGTATCTTCTCCTCAAAATGCAGCAGAATGCTTGCTGCTGGCATGATTCATGATGTCCTGGGTAATCTTGCTGCCTGCTTGTTTTGGATTATTCCCAGCTTGAGGGTATGTTCACTCCATCCCATTTATAGGGTTTTATACTTTGGCAAATGCTGATTTTTTTTTTTTTTTTGTGTATGTTGGTCTCCAGGTGAAGGTATTCAACATGCGGAATGTGCATGTGATCGGCCAAAGAATGAGCATACACTTCATGCCAAATAAGACCCTTCAATGTGGTAACAGAAAAGCCGCTTCATGCTTTTTGCACAAGAAGCATACCAAGTGCCTTCTGCTGCGTGCAAATGAAATGGTGTGCCACCGCGGAAAAAGAACAGATTAAAATGGTTGAAATGACTGAAACATCCTGTATAATATTTAACACAGTGACGATCATATCAGTATATCCGCATACTCATTAATTTCAAATGAGGCTTTCATAATTTTGTGATTCAATTACAAGTGTTAAAAATTATTAGTAATTGTATTTCATTTGTGGATCTCTAACAAAATAGCATTTTCTCACATTTAAAGATTGTACTCAGCCTGAAGAGTTATATAAATAGGATTAAAGATGGAATAGTGAAGGATCAGCTGTTTTCTAATGTTATTATATAACGGTGGCAGAAAACATTTTGCAATGCTTTCTATATTTTAGTCAAAATTAACAGGAAATGTCTACAAATTATTCTGCTTAATTTGAAATGACCCGCCTGCTACTGCAGCAATGTGGAACACTATTGGCTGTCCGGGTAATGTGATGCAGCGATTTCTGTCTTAAACAATGAGCCGTTACTGAATTTCCTACAGAGAAGCAATCTGTCCCGAAAATTCACAACGCTGTTGATAATAAATCTGTTAGTCTTTATTAGTGATAAGTGACCTCCACTGAATTCGCTTTGACTAGAGATCGGCAAAAACAAAGACATGTTTAAGAATTTCAACAAAATCAGTGAATTTCATAGCAGTCAATTAGGAAGGGGAAACTGAATTAGTTGTGAGTGAATTATAATGGTGCAAAGGTCTTTCAGGTGTCCCTGAGGGCAAAGAAGCATCTGTCAACTATGGTGGAGTGATTATTTTGGCCAAAACTCTGACCTCTGACTCACATATTAATCATATCACTAGGACAGCATTTTTTCACTTAAGAAATATAGCAAAAGTTAGACCTCTTATATCATTGAAAGATGCTGAGAAATGAGTTCACGCTTTTGTTTTCAGTCGGCTAGATTACTCCTCTCAGGACTACCCAAAAAAGACACCAATCGACTGCAACGAGTGCAGAATGCAGCTGCTAGAATCCTAGCTAGGAAAAGAAAATCAGAAAAACATCACCCCAGTTTTGATGTCACAACACTGGTTACCTGTGCCATTCAGAATGGACTTTAAAATACTGCTTATGGTTTACAAAGCCTTAAATAATCTCGCTCCATCTTATATATCAGAATGTCTTACACCTTACACTCCAAATCGTAGCCTTAGATCTTCAAATGAGTGTCTGCTTATAATTCCAACAGCTAAGCTTAAAAGAAGTGGTGAGGCGGCCTTCTGCTGTTATGCACCTAAAATCTGGAATAGCCTGCCAATAGGAATTCACCAGGCTGATATGGTAGAGCACTTTAAAAAACTGCTAAAAACACTATACTTTAATATGGCCTTTTCATAACTTCATTTTAGTTTAATCCTGATGCTCTGCATATTCAATTAATTATCATTACTATTCATGGTGGCTCCAAAATCTGTATTAACCCCTACTCTCTCTTCTGTTCTTTTTCCAGTTTTCTGTGGTGGTGATCTGCGCCATCACCACCTAATCAAAGCACCGTGATGTTCCTACATTGATGGATTAAAAGCCAGAAGTCCACATGACCGTCATCATCAAGTCCTTCCATGAGAACCCTGAATACAAAGAGGACTGATCATTTATGTTAGGTAGAATGCCCAGAGGGGGCTGGGTGGTCTCATGGCCTGGAACCCCTGCAGATTTTATTTTTTCACCAGCCATCTGGGTTTTTGTTTTTTTGTTTTTTCTGTCCTGCCTGGCCATCGGACCTTACTTTAATTCTATGTTAATTAGTGTTCTCTTATTTTAATTCTAACTTTGTCTTTTTTTTTCTCTTTCTTCATCATGTAAAGAACTTTGAGTTACATTATTTGCATGAAAATGTGTTATATAAATAAATGTTGTTGTTGTTGACCTGAGCTGTGAGACAGCAATGCTAACCACCATGCCCCGGTGCCTCCCTGAGATTTATACATCGAAACTAAAAAAATTTCAGAATCCTTCATCTTCTTCTGCATCTTGTGAGCTCCTATCACTACAACTAAGTAACACCTACAGAACCTGTAATGCAAGGAATCAGAGTTATATACTCAAGGGGGACTGTTTCTGTAACTACCTCATCTGCTTCACACTACTTAATCCAAGCAGTGAAGACGCAATTTACAATGAACCTATGCAGAACCATGAAGTGACATCACTTATACATCTATGCACCGTAAATTATTCACACATGCATGAAGTAGATCAGTGAGTGCTAAAAAAATATGCATGCGTGTCAGAAAGTCCACCTTCTGGGTAAATTAAAATAAATTATCTATCTAATATGCAAGCCCTAGGAATGTAGGAGAAAAGCAAACACAGCCTCATCCCACGACAACAAAACATCCCATGTTGAAATTCCTTTAGCGTAAGTTTATATTTTTAAAAGCCTATATATGGAATTACAACCTGAGGACTTGAGAAATTCTATAATTGGGGTTAATCGGGCTTTGGAACAGGATCCACGGCTTAATGCTTTGGATTGTGATGGTCTGGGGGTTTTCAGATACTGGACTTTTAGCAGGATAGGTTAAACTATTTGATGGGCTAAGTAGGATGGTTTCCACCCTAGAAGTTAATATACTTAACTTGAGTAAATTTTTTAGACTCATGGAATCAGATGTTTCTTTGTTACAGAAGGGACTTACATTTATTCCGACACCACTCCAAGTAGACACTGAAGAGATAAGACGTGATTTGTATCAATATCATCCTTATATATAATTTGATACTATCTGTATGTATGGTGTTCGCGTCAATACCTCGACTCAATACAAGTTAGAACCATGCAATGGGACTCTGCGTCTGTAGTAAGAACATAACGTGGTAAACGCGGACGCAGTATTGCATGATTGGCTAAAAATGTTCAAATGCTACAGTGACGCCGCTGGACGGCCGAGTATAGCAAGTTGGTGTTGGTTCAAGCAGATAACAGTAAGTTTGGTTAGTTTTTGGAACATTGGTTTGGTGGGGCGTACTTTCCAGGACTAACATCGTTTACTGACTTAAACCCTTCGACAGCTCCGGAACCGTAAGAAATTTAGAACGTATTGCCATTTGCTTGGTGCGTCGAAATCTATCTTTGGGCAGTTCGTTTTGGCATCCGTCCTTCTGAGATCTATTGGCAAACTGAGTAATGACGGCTGGGTATTAACAACAGTCATTGTTTAAATAATGACCAGGCCAACATAATTATTACTCCAAGTCTGATTAGAGTCGTAAAATATGGTTTGTTTTGAAAATTTGTTTTCTGGAAAAAATCAAATAAGGTGCGCTGAAGAGCTGACTTCACGTCTTGCAGCCCCGTTGAAACAGGAAGCTCTTCATTACATCGGCCAAAAAGGTCTATTTCAAGCACAAATCAGTGCCATGATAACAAAATCATTTCAAGGACTTAAAAAAATAAATATTTTTTTGCAGAGAAAGCATGAATTTCACAAATGTAGAATTTGTAGCCTCATTCGATCGGGCTCCCAGTCACTAGTAGGAAATTAAACTTACTAGATTACTTTGATTATGTCACTGGTCATTTTTTCCAACTTTTCAGGGATCCCTCAATTTGAACTATTATAAATTCTAAAATTAGTCAATCAATTTTGGATTTAATTAAGATGGACTTTGGAGACAATGACAAGTGACAATACAGTACAGGATAACTTAACTTTGGCAGAATGTACATCATAAAAACATTTATGCAGGAATAGGAATATTATCATTAAACTGGCAGATAAGGGTTCCATAATAGTGATTATGGACAGAACCCAGTATATTCATGAAGCTTATAGGCAATTAAATAATCCTTTGCATTGCCACCCTCTTAAAAAATGTTTACAGGATCGGACAAAGCAAAAAATTTTGCTTGTGTTAACTAAGTTGAAGGAAGAGGGATTTATTACATCAAACCAAAAAAGATATTTTGCTGGTCCATCTGTTCCTTCAGTACGTAAATTTTATTTCATGCCAAAGACTCATAAACCTCCTGATACTTGGACAGTTCCTTTTCAAATACTGGCAGGCAGGCCGATTGTACCAGACTGCTCTTTAGAATCATACAGGATCTCTGAATGCATTGATTATTTTTTGAATCCACTTTCCCAATCTCATAATAGTTATATAGAAGATACAGTGATCCCTCGCTATATCACACTTCGACTTTCGCGGCTTCACTCTATCGCGGATTTTAAATGCAAACATATATAAATATATATCACAGATTTTTTGCTGGTTCACGGATTTCTGCGGACAATGGGTCTTTTAATTTATGGTACATGCTTCCTCAGTTGATTTCATACAAGGGACGCTACTGTAAGATGGCTTAGAAGCTACCCAATCAGAGCATGTATTACATATTAAATAAAACTCCTCAATGATATAAGATATGCTTCCTGTGCGGTGCTTCGCATACTTGAAAGCCCAAACAGCACGTATTGATTTTTGATTGTTTGCTTGTTTCTGTCTTTCTCTCTCTCTGACATTCTCTGCTCCTGACGGAGGGGGTGTGAGCAGAGGGGCTGTTTACACAGAGGCTGTTTGCCTAGAGGATATGGACGCTTCTCTAAAAAATGCTGAAAGACTACCTTCACATTGCTGCCTTCCTTGTAGCTGCTTTGTCCGGCGGTGCCTCACATACTTAAAAGCCCAAACAGCCCTATTGATTTTTGATTGTTTGCTTTTCTCGCTCTCTCTCTGTCTCTCTCTCTCTGACATTCTGTGCTCCTGACGCGCGCACTCCTTTGAAGAGAATGATATGTTTGCATTCTTTTAATTGTGAGACGGAACTGTCATCTCTGTCTTGTCATGGAGCACAGTTTAAACTTTTGACTAAAGGGTGTTATATCATGTCTAGAGGGCTCTAATAATGTTAGTAAATGTATTTAGAAGGTTGTAAACAGGTTTTCTATGCTCTAACTGTGAAAATATTCGATTTATAAATAAAGAATCCCACTTCGTGGAAATTCATTTATCGCAGCAGAGTCTGGAACGGATTAACTGCGATAAACGAGGGTTGACTGTACTTATCACTTTTTGGAAGTCACTAAAAGATAATCATTTCCATCAAATGTATTTATGTTCTCCATGGATGTGGAATCTTTATACACAAATATAGATATTGATGTAAGTTTGCAGTCAGTTAGAAACATTTTTAATAGACATTTGAATCCCAATAGACCGGACGATTACTTATTAAAATTATTGGAGTTGAGCCTTAAATTTAATGACTTTAAATTTGACTGTAAATTGTTCCTTCAGATTCACAGAACAGCGATGGGGAAGATGTTTGCTCCCTCATATGCGAACATTTGTGAGATGCCTTAGTCTCCCAATACTTTATTTAAAATACCAGGATGACATATTTGGTGTATGGCCGTATACAAGGGAGAAATATTTTGAGTTTCTGGAAATTCTAAATTCCCACCATTCCACTATTAAATTACAAGCTAATTATCAATTATCAATCAGTGTCCTTTTTAGATATGGAGATTTATTTTTAACACATTTCGGAAACAAACAAGATGATTTACTCTAAAATCTACTTCAAACCTACTGAACAAACATGCCCTTCTGTCTCGATCCAGTTTTCACCCCAAACATACCTTATGGGGTATTATTAAATCTCAAGTTATCAGATTCTACAGAATTAATAGTTATCTACATGATACAGAGGAGGTGGTCCATGTTCTTTTTCAGGCTTTGAGAAAAAGAGGTTATTCGCGAAGATTTCTTAGGAATATACATACAGTATGGAGGTTAGTTTGGATTATAAGATTTTCATTAGACATACAATTGACTCAATCCTGTTCTTTTACAAACCTATCATCGTGGTACTTTTCATCTGTGTTTATCAGAACTTATGGCTCTTTGTATTTTTCAATGTTGAATGTGTGTATGATTGGTTTCTTTCCTTTCTCTCAATTTTCCATACTCTCTTTGCCAGTCTGGGACATTAATCTGCTTTCCTTGGATAGCGGTGCTTTTATTAAAACATCTATAGGTCAGACATGATCGCATGGGATTTAAAACCTTCCCATCTCCAATCCTAAACTTAAAAATCTCTGAGCAAGTATGATTTCATTGCTACTGGGTCCCTTGTTTCTAATCAGAGAATATCTTTTAGGGACGGATCTTTTAAATCAATGGCCTAATTTTAAGAGATTGGAGCCCTTACCTAATGTTAAACAGTGTTATCCCATTCCTAATTTTAATGGTGGTTGTACGCCTAAATCTAAAGTATTAAATTTGGAATTGGGAAATTCTATTTGAGAGGAGATGGATGGGACTGGGGGTGAGATTGGAAGGCAAGGCATGGATAGGGTCGATAGGATTTCAGCTCAGACACAACAAGTGGTACGCACCTTGCGTACTAACTTTTCACAAATGAAACAGTCTTTCCAGCTTTTCCAGTCTTATTGGCTGGTTACAGCTTATAGAAAAAATAAAAATCTCAAAGATATGTTAGTACATGCTCTACTAAAAAAATGAATAGATGTTCCTGGGTTAAACCTTTTGTTTATAAAAATAATTGCTAACTTTAAATCTAACATGGAATTGCCCATTCTACAAAACTTTCAGTTGACATCAGTGAATTATACATATACATTGGAGAAATGTAAAATTCATTAAAAGCATGTTTTTCTCAACACCTTAGATTAATTGAAAATCACAGCAGAGGAACAGCGTTGTATGAACATTTTTATCAATCAAACCATTTTCCACAAATACAGTATATGGTTTGGAGCAGGCTTCTTTTTGGAATAAGACAATGAGACTAAGAAAAGAAAAAGAGTGGCTTGAGGCATTGGACACCTATTATCCACATGGTCTAAATGAAATATAAATTAAAACAACTTTTTTAGTTTTTAGTATTTCAAGATAATTGAATTACAAAAATTATAATTAGTTCCTAATGATTGGGTCTTTGTGCCAGAGCTTAGCCGTAAGGCTCACATCTCCTACCCTAATTCCAACCCTAACCCTAACCCAGGGGAAGAGAGTTATATTTCTAGTAAGCAAAAGAAATATCTTTTAGGTCCAACCACACCATCAATAAGAAAATTCTACTTACTATCCACAAACCTCCAGAGGCATGGTCAATACCTTATGAAGTACCAGCTGGGAGGCCAGTAGTATCTGATTGTTCCTTGGAGTCGTATCGGATAGTGGAATATATACATTTTTTCTTAAACCCTTTATCACAGCAGCATATGAGTTATATTAAAGACACATATCACTTTCTTGAAATTATAAAAAATATAATGTTCCATCTGGGGCACTATTGTTTACTACGGGCGTTGAGTTTCTATACATTAACATTAATATTTCTTTGGGCTTTCAAGCAGTTACTAATGCCTTTGAGAGAATTCCGGATCCAGGAAGACCTGATGCATCGATTTTCCAACTTTTGGAGATCAGTTTAACATGTAATGATTTTGAGTTCAATAATAAAATGTATTTGTAGATTTATGGTACAGCCATGGGTAAGAGCTTTGCACCCTCCTATGCCAATAAATATATGGCAGAATGGGAGGAAGGGGGTATCTGAGAAGTGCTCCCACCTCCCATTTTTATATTTCTGATATTTCAATGACATCTTTGTGGTAAGGACCCATACGAGGGAGGAGTATGCCCATTTTTTGGACCTCTTAAACCATCACCACCCTACCATAAAATTACAGACTAAAGTAGATCCTAATTCGGTCACCTTTCTGGATACGTCCTTTTTTATCCAGTTTCACCTTACCATAAGCAACTACTAGCCAAAATTTATTTTAAACCCACAGACACACACACACCGTTGTATAAATCAAGTCATCGACCCAAATATACAATTTGGGGCATAATAAAATTGCAATTAATTATATTTTATAGGATCAATATCAATACTAAAGATGTTCAGCATTCCATCCATGTTCTCTTCCAGACACTGTATATAAGAGGAGTTATTCCTGTAACTTTCTGAGGGGTATTGCGGATGAGGTCAGGTGGCCCTATTCCAAATATCTCTACAGTGATCCTAATATTAATTATGGATATGTTGGGGCACCACAGCTACCAGCAAGAGACTTTTTTTCTATTTCATATTCTTAGCTTTTGTTTCTCACTATACATGATTCGGATTTGTCTGTGCAACTGAACAATATTCAAGATCTAGGTCCTTTTCATTTAGACCATTTAATGGATCAATCTTTGATAGAAATTGATGGAATTTATCTATCTCCGAGATTTTTGGAATCTGGCTATTTTTCTTATCCTAACTCTATTATACCTTTCTCTGATCTTTCAAGAATGTACCTGTAAGGTTATGGGATTCTGCCTCTTCTTTGTCATTAGATAGTGAAACTTTATTCTTACCTTGTAAACAAAACTTAATACCTCTAATATTAGAATATCAAGGGGTAATGTACCAACTAACCCTACCAAAATATTAAATTAAGGTTAGCGGAAGGAATATACTACAATTAACTCTGATACTGAAATTAAAGTTATTTAGATTTAGATCTGTGTTGACTTCAGAAACGGTTGGCTTGGAACGGACTTTAAATTTTTGGTTAGACATTCCAAAATCGTTAATTATGCATAATAATCTTATAGGATAGATAGATATGGAATTCTTAAATGAGGCATTTTCTCCATCTAGACCATTGAATAATCCCAAGGCGGATGTTATTAAACTCCCAGTGGTCTTTACTTTTTCTGGTCAAGCCCAACAGACAATCTGGGTTCTGCGAGATAATTTTCAGAAAGTTGAGCAGACGTTTGAAAATTATTTTAGCATATTGACGTAATAAAAACTTGAAAGATCTTTTGGTCCATGCTTTATGTAATATTAAACCACATAATAGATTTGCATGGCATATCCCATTTAGAGATAAAATGGTAATGTACTGTATAATCCATTCATCCATCCATTTTCTAACCCGCTGAATCTGAATACAGGGTCACGGGGGTCAGCTGGAGCCAATCCGAGCCAACACAGGGCACAAGGCAGGAACCAATCCCGGGCAGGGTGCCCACCCACCGCAGGACAGGTAATGTAGTATAATAGGTTCTCTCAAAAAAAAAGACCTATTTTACAAAGTTTACATTTGAATTCTACCAATTGCGTTTACGGGATTCAATGTTACACTTGCGGACTTGTATATATCGGAGAAATGAAAAATTCAATAAAATCTATGTTTATATAACATCTCTGTCTCATTGAAAATCAAACAAATCTGACTTTCCTATACTCTGATTTTGCATACAGAACATACACCAATGATGTTTGGTATTGAACAAAACAACACCTGGAATAAGACTGGTTGGGTGAAAAAGGAACAAGAATGGATTCAAGAACTTGATACAGTGGATCCACACAGTCTAAATGAAAAAAAAAAAATGGTGAAATTTTGGGGGAAAAAAATTAGGAGGATAAGTAATGGCATTTTGCAATTTCCTTATTATCTAAATCAATTTGACATAATTAGAGGTAATGTGGGCTTTAGTGCACTATAGGCATTCTCCAAACCTGATGGTATTTAATCATTTAAATGGGGGTCAGAAATCCCAGGCCATGCTTTCGGTCTGATATCCCCTACAATGGGCCTAACCCTACCCATCCCAAGTTCTTTTAGTAACAAGGAGGCAACACCTTCCCTACTTAGTGTGAAATAACCTAATAATCTCAGATCCACTTAATCCAGTCGATGGTCCCTGAGGATGATGGAGAGTATCCCAGCAGTGCTGGGTGCAAGACAGGGAGCAATCCCAGACAGAAAGTTGGGCGATTACAGTGTGGAAGACGTTTATGAAAAAGTATTTTTAATATATTTGTTATGCATAAATGCTTCTAAAAATGGATGATAAGCAGTGCCCAGAATCAACTGGCCTGCCACCAGCAGGTAAGATCCATTAATCATTCATCATTAAACAGAAGAAAATTTATTCATTGCAGTTTTTTTAATTACTTTTATATGGCATAGCAAGTGCAATAATATTTTTCTGAAACAATTAAAAAAAACTGCATTCGTCCCATCTCTGATGAAATATACATTTTTTCATATACCATATAAGAACAAGCAAACAATTCCACAACATATAGTTCAGCCATTTATATTTATTTATTTAATAGATTAATCCAAAGTGACATAGAAATCATAAGTGCTTAAAGACAAATGCCAGTGAACTACTGGTTATTTTGTAAGTGCAAGTAAAAAATAAACAATATTAATAATTAATATCTGATAGAATATGTATTGATGTCAACATAGGTTAACCATTGTTTCCTTATTTAAAAAGTAACTCTTTGTGAATCCTAATTGGTTGATTTTGTCTCCCACTACAGTCTCCCTCTATGAAAATTTACATTTGGTTGATACTGGGAGTTTCCAGCTATGAAAAGTTTACAGGAAACACGTGAACACAATATTTTATTGTGTGTACAAAATACTTGCAATTGTTCATTCTAGGCAGTATTTCTTAAGGATGTTAGCTGTGAAGTCAGTCCTGGAGGGCTGAAGTGGCCGCAGGTTTTTGTTCCAACTGAACTAATTTTGTTAAATTAGAAACCACTGCTTGCCATTTACAGGTCTTGTTTAACTGTATGGCTTGTTGGTGTTTTCATTGTGTCATGTCAGGATATTCTTACGTCAAACATGTTTTTTTTTCCACTGGATATCATCCAAATGATTTGTTACCTGATGAGGGTTTCTCTTCAGCATCCTTACAAATATTTTATTAAACCAGACTGTTCACAATGAACACTAACAGGTGTAAGGCAAAATATATTAGATGGAGAACCGTTGGTCCCTTTTCCATTCGCATCTTATTGCTAAATAGTTTCAGCTTCTGCATTGCCCAGGAATATTTGTATAATGCTGTAGAATGAAAGACATGAACTAAAAATAAGTGCTGGGGTCCTGGAGGATGCCCCGTTTAATTGGGTTATCTAAGGGATGAAACAGAAAGCAAGCACCAGGGTGCTATTTAAAGACTGGTGCAAAGACATGAAAAAAAAGACTATTCTCTGGAGTTTGTTCAAATGTGAACACTGATTTCCGGTGGAAGCTTTGTTTAAGTATCATTAAGGTAGGAAGCGACAGGGCCTCGCAGGGACCTTAGTAGTATTCAGGGGGTTTTTATTCCTCCATTCTATGGAAACAGACCAAACAAAAGTTTACGATGGTGTTACACTTTTTTCCTTTCCCGCATTCCTCCAGCATAAGATGGTGTATCGCCACGACTGCTGAAGGCATGTGTGATGGAACTGGGGAGTCCTCTACAGCGCATCTTCAACCTGAGCCTCGAACAGGGGAGAGTCCCAAGGCTTTGGAAAACATCTTGTATCACCCCAGTCCCAAAGGTATCATGTCCTAGTAAGTTGAATGACTTCCGGCCTGTTGCTCTGACGTCACATCTGATGAAGACCATGGAGCGGCTGCTGCTTCACCACCTGAGGCCACAGGTCCATCACGCCCTCGACCCTCTGCAGTTCGCATACCAGGAGAAGGTGGGAGCGGAGGATGCCATCATCTATATGCTACACCGATCCCTCTCCCACCTGGACAGAGGCAGTGGTGCTGTAAGAATTATGTTTCTGGACTTCTCTAGCGCCTTCAACACCATCCAACCTCTGCTCCTTAGAGACAAGCTGACTGAGATGGGAGTAGACTCACACCTGGTGGCATGGATCGTGGACTATCTTACAGACAGACCTCAATATGTGCGTCTTGGGAACTGCAGGTCTGACATTGTGTTCAGCAATACAGGAGCCCCGCAGGGGACTGTACTTTCTCCGGTCCTATTCAATCTATATACTTCAGACTTCCAATATGACTCGGAGTCCTGCCACGTGCAAAAGTTCGCTGATGACACTGCTATTGTGGGCTGCATCAGGTGTGGGCAGGAGGAGGAGTACAGGAAGCTAATCAAAGACTTTGTTAAATGGTGCGACTCAAACCACTTACACCTTAACACCAGCAAGACCAAGGAGCTGGTGGTGGATTTTAGGAGGCCTAGGCCCCTCATGGACCCTGTGATCATCAGAGGTGACTGTGTGCAGAGAGTGCAGACCTTTAAATATCTGGGAGTGCAGCTGGATGACAAATTGGACTGGACTGCCAATACTGATGCTCTATGTAAGAAAGGTCAGAGCAGACTATACTTTCTGAGAAGGTTGGCATCCTTCAACATCTGCAGTAAGATGCTGCAGATGTTCTGCCAGACGGTTGTGGCGAGTGCCCTCTTCTACGCGTGGTGTGCTGGGGAGGCAGCATAAAGATGAAAGACGCCTCACGCCTGGACAAACTTGTTAAGAAGGCAGGCTCTATTGTAGGATTAAAGTTTAACATCTGTGGCAGAGCGACGGGCATTAAGCAAACTCCTGTCAATCATGAAGAATCCACTGCATCCACTGAACAGTGTCATCTCCAGGCAGAGGAGTAGCTTCAGTGACAGACTTTTGTCACCGTCCTGCTCCACTGACAGACTGAGGAGATCGTTCCTCCCCCACACTATGCGACTCTTCAATTCCACCCGGGGGGAGTAAATGCTAACATTAATTTTATTTTCATTTCTATTACTATTTAATTTAATTTTGTTTCTTTGTATCAGTATACTGCTGCTGGATTATGTGAATTTCCCCTTGGGATTAATAAAGTATCTATCTATCTATCTATCTATCTATCTATCTATCTATCTATCTATCTATCTATCTATCTATCTATCTATCTATCTATCTATCTAAGCCCATCAAACACTCCCAAAGCTCTCTTGTTTGACAGTGACTTAGTGCTGCATTACATTTACCTCGGAAGTCAGATGTTGGAGCTAGGAATGATGTTATACTCAAGTTCAATGCGGTCCAGTAAAGCTAGTTCTGTAAACCAATATAGTCGGCTCCAGGAAAATGTTTGCTGTACTTACTTTTCCTAAGTAAATACCAGTTAATAGCAATAACAATAATAGTTTATGTCTGGTATAGTCCAAAATCACACAAGGAATGCCTCAATGGGCTTTAACAAGCCCTGTTTTATGACAGCCCCACCAACCTTGACTGCCTCAGGTCGGCGATATACTTAACGCTAAGTGCGTTTGAGGATGCTACTGCTACGTAAACCCTGTACTGTATATATCAGTATGCGTACTTTAAGTAAATGTGGAGGATTCCATCAGGAGGAAGTGTGAGAAATTATCACCGTGAGAAAGAAACGTCCATTTTCATTATGTTGTGAGTTGATGGAAGAAACATGTTAAAGATAAAAGTTGTTTGCCTTCTGATGCTGTTACAAAGGTGCAAAAAAAAAAAAATTAAGACAGCAACAGCGATGCAGAAGATGGTATATGAGACCTTTAAATATATTGTATTATTAAGGTGGTGAATGTGCCACGCTTATATTGCTTATATGAGAAATGGATGAATAAACATCATGAATACATTTGCATGTCAGCATTTAAGTCTGATGATTTGCTTCACCATATTGGAGCAGCATTGCGACTTGCCACATACCAAAAATTATGCTCCCCATAGTTTTGCTGGTACTGCAACTCGCACACGCATCGCGTTCATTTCTGATGACATGCTCAGAAGACACCTCAAAAGAACGCTGGGAATGTGTGGCAGCCGTGATGTTTGTGTAAATGTTCTGAGTGTGAAGTGTAAACTGGCCCTGCAAAAAAAACGCCTTGTAGGGGAAAAAAATGGAAGAAATCTTGGCAATTTAGAGAGAGAACCCCTTCCAGGTAGTGTTGGGCATGCAATGGGCGTCAAAAAAATCAGGTAAATACAACATGCAAAACAGAACACAAGTAGTTCTCTTCATAGAGCTCATTGTATTACGCAGTATTTTGCACATCCAAACACCACAGCAACATGTCCACAGATAGATGTTGGACAGTACTGTGTGTACAACTTGATTTAACAAATAGACAGAAATTGGCAGAAATGTCAATAAACACTATAATACTACAGCTTCCACCAAAGTTCAAATAGCGTACGTCACCATTTTAGGTTGACGTCATAATCTGAAGTCCGACAAACACGGACTTGATAGACCAGGCCTGAGTTTCTGAGTCGGAAATCCGACTTGTGGGGTTGTTCCAGTTGAAAATTCTAACTAGGAACTTGAAAATGATCACTTCCCAGTTCAAATGGAACACAGTATTAGATTAAAAAGCAAATAGAACTGCGAAAAATAAATTGTCTTTAGGAAATTCAACATGGTTAAAGGGCTAAACACAAACCCATGATGATTCAAAAAGACGTAGTCTTTGATAAAAGCTGCAATCCAGTGAGACAACAAAATAGTTATCCAAGTGGGTTGAGAAGAAAGTGCTGTGCCTGTGGTCTTAGATGAGATCCTGCTTTGTTGGGCCGGTACAACAGTTTGTGTGCGCTGATAATGGCGTCCACCCATCAACCCCAGCACAGTGCTGTTACTTGATGTGAATTGTACGCATATCAGCATGAGTTTTTGGGCTGACCCCTGCAATACAACCCCTCTCCCCGCTATGCTATGAAGCCTTCAGTTCGATCAGCAGCAACACAGATGCAAAATTTGGTAAAAATTAGTTAAGCAATGTACAAGTGATTAGTGAGCAAACAAAACAAACAACAGCCTATAATTTTATGTACAGTATACCGATAAGGAGCGACAGTGAATACAGCTGTTAAAATCTAACAATTAAGCAATTAAAGTTGGAGATTCGTAACAGGGAGAGACACCTAAATTAAAGCACAAAAAATTATGTTTACGCGGTGTGACTTTTCATTACGATATTGGGTTTGAACAAAAACCTGCTGTCATTTTTGCCCTCCATGATTGACTTTGCAGATCCTCCCTGCAGTAAATGACTCTTTACTTTTAGAACATGGCTGCTTGAATTCAGTCCCGGGGTTTACGTATGGCTGTAGATTTTCACCCCAAACCAGTTTCACAATCGGTGCGCCATTCTTACCTTTAACTATTTTGTTTATTTCATTCTGTGATCTTTTTTCCTTCTCCTATTTTTTTGCACTCAGAAAAGGGAACTTGTGCAAGATTTATATTTGCAACTATTTTTTTTTTTTTTTTGGCCATTGCATTAAATACTTATTTTGTATTTTTTTCTTTCAAGTTTGCTCTCTTAAAAAAATGTCTACATAGTGACAAATAACTTTTAATGCTAAAGGGCAACATTGCCTTCAGTGCTGAACACTGAGTGCTGTGGCTTAAATAACCTGAACAATAGCAAAGATACACAATAATACAGCAAAATAGGCAGGGATGGTTCACCCCCATGTAACACATACTGTATAAATGATTACTTCTTATAGTAATCGTATTGCACAACTAGTCTGTAATTTCAGGGATATCACAAAAAAACAAACCGACTTGGAAACGACAGCTTGCTTAATTAACGGAGTCCACGTAAAAGAAGAAATTGGTTGTAGCCTCAGAGACGCCCGTACTGAAGTCGAACACCTCTGTTATAAAGGAGCAGACTTGAAATAGTACAGACATTCCAGGAAACAAACTAAACATAATGCTGTTGATTAAGATTGTGAATTAGTGTGGATGTAAAAGTGTTGTGTATAAGCATTGTTAATGGAACTCCACTAGTGTCACTTGCAGTATGTGTGTGAATTATATTATATAGTGTGCAGAAATTATTGGAAACAGTCCTCCAAAATGTACAATATATTATAAACAGTGTTCTCATCTCTATAGATACAAGATATGTTGTGCACCCCACAGTGCTTTAATTATTACTTGTGTTAGAGGTTTTCAGTCAATGTACTCACACAATTGCAGATTTCAGTTGACTGTCAAAAGTTATTCTATACATAAAAGAATTATTGTAATGCTAAATGACTTCTTGGTATTGGTCATGGTTAAATGTTACAGGTTTGAGAGATAAGAAAGGCAGTGGTTCTGCCATGCTTGATAGAGAAATCATTTTCAAACTGTGCCAAAATGCAATCTGAAAAGTTGGAAGGCTTCATGGCCTAAAGACATTCACTCCCTGTGCATGTACAGATTACCAGTGCATTGTCGTTTCTGGCAACTGGATTGTTCCAGAGGCTCTCTGGTACTGTTACTGGAATAAGTCAATAACATACATTATGACATGTCTTCCAGTTCCCAAATGTAGCAATGAGAAATGAGTTTCAGTTTGTGCCAGTTTTAGACAGATTTACACATTTCTATGGGCCTTTTTGTTTTCTGAACTGAGGTACAAGAGACAACATTTAAATAGAACAGACAAGAAATTAATATGCAAATGTTGCCTTATTTAATTAAGGATTGTTCACATTTTTATTATTGCATTGTTTGTAAGATAACCAATTTTGAATAGATAGAATATTTTACAGAATGTTATTTATGTATATTTACATACTGTATATATATAGTCATATGAAAAAGTTTGGGAACCCCTCTCAGCCTGCATAATAATTGACTCTCCTTTCAACAAAAAAGATAACACTGGTATGTCTTTCATTTCCTAAGAACATTGGAGTACTGCGGTGTTTTCTGAACAAAGATTTTTAGTGACGCAGTATTTAGTTGTATGAAATTAAATCAAATGTGAAAAACTGGCTGTGCACAAATGTGGGTCCCCTTGTCATTTGGCTGATTTGAATGCCTGTCACTGCTCAATGCTGATTACTTGCAACACCAAATTAGCTGGATGAGCTCGTTAAGCCTTGAACTTCATAGACAGGAGTGTTCAATCATGAGTGGTTAAAGGTATTTAAGGTGGTCAATTGCAAGTTGTGCTGCCCTTTGACTCTCCTCTGAAGAGTGACAGACAGCATGGGATCCTCAAAGCAACTCTCAAAAGATCTGATAGCAAAGATTGTTCAGTCTCATGGTTTAGGGGAAGGCTACAAAAAGTGATCTCAGAGGTTTAAACTGTCAGTTTCAACTGTAAGGAATGGAGTCAGGAAATGGAAGGCCACAGGCACAGTTGCTGTTAAACCAACTCAGGTCTGGCAGGCCAAGGAAAATACAGGAGCGGCATATGTGCAGGATTGTGAGAATGATTACAGACAACCCTTAGATCACCTCTAAAGACCTGCAAGAACATCTCGCTGCAGATGGTGTATCTGTACATCGTTCTACAATTCAGCGCAATTTACACAAAGAATATCTGTATGGCAGGGTGATGAGAAAGAAGCCCTTTCTGCACTCGCGCCACAAACAGAGTCTCCTGTTGTATGCAAATGCTCATTTAGACAAGCCAGAATTATTTTGGAACAAAGTGCTTTGGACTGATAAAACACAAATGGAGTTATTTGGTCAGAACAAAAAGCACTTTGCATGGTGGAAGAAGAACACCGCATTCCAAGAAAAACACCTGCTACCTACTGTCAAATGTGGTGGAGGTTCCATCATGCTGTGGGGATGTGTGGCTAGTTCAGGGACTGGGGACCTTGTTAAAGTCGAGTGTCGGATGAATTCAACCCAATATCAACAAATTCTTCAGGATAATGTTCAAACATCAGTCACAAAGTTGAAGTTATGCAGGGATTGGATATTCCAACAAGACAATGACCCAAATTACAGTTCGAAATCTACAAAGGCATTCATGCAGAGGGAGAAGTACAACGTTCTGGAATGGTCGTCACAGTCCCCTGACTTGAATATCATCGAAAATCTATGGGATGATTTGAAGCAGGCTGTCCATCCTCAGCAGCCATCAAATTTAACTGAACTGGAGAGATTTTGTATGGTGGGATAGTCAGAAATACCTCCATCCAGAATCCAGACACTCAACAAAGGCTATAGGAGACGTCAAGAGGCTATTAGATTGGCAAAAGGAGGCTCAACTAAGTATTGATGTCATATCTCTGTTGAGGTGCCCACATTTATGCACCTGAGTAATTTTGTTATGATGCATATTGCATATTTTCTGTTAATCCAATAAACTTAATGTCACTGCTGAAATACTACTGTTTCCATAAGGCATGTCGTATATTAAAAGGAAGTTGCTACTTTGAATGCTCAGCCAATGAGAAGCAAAAATCCAAAGAATTAAGAGGGGTTCCCAAACCTTTTCATATGACTGTATATATATATATATATATATATATATTACATGGTGACAGTGGCGGCTGGTGAAAATGTTTTGAGGTGGGGCTGTGGTACAGCAAACAATTTCTCAAACAATTCTTCACAAATCAAAGCAATATGATTTATTGCAATGCAGACAAAGTTAAAGAACATTATTAAATCATGTCTGATCAATTATTTCAGTATATATATATATATATATATATATATATATACACACACACGACAAATGTGAGGACAACCATGTACAGGAAAATAACTGTGGTGGGAAAAAAAAAAAACTGCATCTTTTTTTTTTTTACTTATTTGTACAGGAATTTTGCTCTTCTCTCCTTCTGATTAACAAACTTCTCAATTACTTTCTTATTGAAGTCAGGAATGTCTCTGACAAGTTTCTTCTCAATAGAAAGCATTGCCAGAGCATTAAGGCGGTCCTGGGTCATTGTGTTTCTTAGGAAAGTTTTGATCCTCTAATATCTCTCACTCCCGTAACTGTCCAAGCAGGATCTGTCCCAGTTGCTTTAAACAACAAGCACGGAAACAAAATAAGGCATTAGCAGAAACGCATCCACATAGCCAGGCCTTTTGGTGTACCAACTGGAAGAGTAGCTTGGCGTGTACTTCTTCCCTTTTTCGCTTATCTGCTGTCTGATTAAGAGGTTAGGCTGATCTGGACCCAGCTCCTTTACCTTCAGTTTTTCTGCCAAAGTTCTCTTCTCAAACGGATATTGGAGTAGAGATTGAACAGAGTTGGGTTCGTGTCCGGAATTAACAACACCTGAGTCCACCATTGTCACGTAATGTTAATTGAAAATTGCGCCACTACAGACCATCCTTGATTTTAGCTGCTTGGGGCGACAGAAAAATCGCCCATTTCAGTTAAGATTTGAGGACGCTGATTGGCTAAATTTTATGTCACATCTTGAATATATTTATATCTTGAATCAGCATTTGACTAAATTCTACAAAGACCCGCCTCCTTTGGGCGATATCTCGATCGCCCCTCAGCTGAAATTGAGACGTGCTGACAGGCAGAGAAGTTATATGGTGATGGTGAAAACATTTATTTTTTACAGAAGATTTTCTAATATATCACATCATATAATTATACATTTAAATAATTTATATAATTATTATTTTGTGTGTGTGGTTCAGGGAGGGCGGCGCCCTAGCGCCCTCTATTGGCCAGCCGCCACTGCATGGTGATAACCTATTCCTCTTTTGTTCTCTCTGCAGTTCCCAACTCTGACTCCCCACGTAGAGGCAGATAACTCCTTTTTAAGCCAGACACTGAAAATACTTAAGGGGCTTGAGTGTGGAGGAAGACAAACAGAGAGGAAGAAGAGAAAGAGGAAGGTTTCACCATCCCAAGGTATATTATGCCATGGGAAACATTCCTAAAAGTCCTGTAATCATACTTGTGAGAAATAAAAACTGTTATGTTTGAACCCATGACTGTGTTTGTGTTAGTTGAATCCAGGGTTTCAAGTCCAGTGATGCCCCTTTTCGTCATATATATACTGTATATATAGTCACACATGAGCACATAGGAGTCTGTCAAAGGGCTTAACTGAGGGTAAGATACCGACTGAGGGTTTGATGAAGTGCACTAATGTCTTTTCTCCCTCTTCTACAGATCATCAGAAGGGAAAACCAGCTCTGTAAGGGGATCAATCTCCGCATCCCCTTCCAGACCACACCCTCCTACTGACCTCACTTCCACCAGTTCCCTCACGGACCCGCCTCTTCCTGCCTACTGCCTATAAAAGTCCAACTACCTCACCTTTCCTTTAGTTCTGCTGTGGACTCAGTCTTTTGAGACTACTTTGTTGTGATACCATATTGATAATGCTGCTTCACAATATATGGGGTGGATCCTCAAACCATTTTTGTTTGTGTTTCCTGTCTAACTATATATATATTAAGACAGACAAATTGGCAAATTCACTAGTACTTGAAAATGTGTACAGCGCACTGCATTCAAGGGATCTCAACAGAAACTGACCTGTCCCAAGAAATTTTCTTTGAACAATAAGTGTGCCAGTGTTCACCATAATTAGTCCATTGGGAGGTGAGTAGTTTCAGACAGACATGTGTGACACCCCGTGTAGTGGCAGGGTTGGCACCAGACTGCACAGTGGGCACCTCGTAGTTCAGGACTGACCAGAGTCAGACTTGAGAGAAGTCAGACATGGAGACACGGACACAAAAAGGTGGCATTTCTAAAACAAAAGTGGGTTTTATTTACAGGTGCACAAAAAAAAAAAATAATGTCCCAAACAAAAACAGTGAATTATATTTACAGTGAAGCTGTCAGTCCCAAAAATGAAAAATAGAGAAAAGTGTATATACACAAAATTGTAGTCTTCCTAAAGAAAGAAAATAAGCAGGAAGAAACTACACACAATGAAAATAAAGTGTATATACAGGAAAAGCCAAAAGTGCATCTCAAACCCAAACTCTTTATAAATACCTCTACCAAACCAATACTAAAACTAGAAGATAAATATATAAAAATATTTACAAAAAAAATAAGCACAAGCCACTATTTGGTACACTAAATTAATTCGCTATACCAGTTACGCTATATACACCACCGGGTCTAAAGACAATCCCTTGAGGCAGGAAGTGCCTCTTATAGTTGGGCAACAAATCTTTAGCCAATCCTGCGACACGCTGCTCCCTTTCACCAATTGCGACTTTCAATCCTAGCAAGACGTATTAAACAGAGCGAGCACCGTCATGTGCGCGCAAGCCAAGCCCTCAGAACAGCCGATACACACTACAAAAGTAAGTTACTTTTTTTCTTGGGGATCTCCTTCTCACTGTAAGGCATACACAAACTTAAACGTTTTTACTTTGCTAACGGCAGGTGGCTAAAAAGAAACACTCGGCCTGATGATGGGGTACACGCACTCATCCTCCAGCAGGGGTGACCTGGATGCGCACTCATCCAATTTTTGGCGTTCCGCTGCGTGATCCTGCCGAACCTGCCAAAGTAAAAAAAAAAATGACCCATGAAAGTGCACCCTGTACTTATATTTAAGCAGGTAAGTGCTTTAACTTTTATTCTGTAAAAGCCGACCTTACCCTACTCTTGGGTCTTTTTTACCTTTAAAATGGTAATGCCTGGCAGGTGAATTACCACAACATGGCATCCACAGTAGGTGCTTTCTGAAAGAATATTAAACATAGCAAAAAAAGGGTCTGAAGACACCTGATAAAATATTGTACATCTTAATCTTTCTAGACTTGCAATATTCATACGCCAGACAAATGTACAACTACCTGAACCCTGTGCAGGGTGAAAGAAACAGCCATCTATTCTAAATCATAATAAAAAAGTAAACCCTAGATACTTTGCTTGCACCCCCAACATCATTTCTTTACCAGTTGCAGAAGACAATATCTGTGTTTCTGAAAGCACATGGGGGAAGTTTTCACTTCCATTTCCTTCAAAGTTGGATAAATTAAAGAGATGAACGAAATCTCCCAAGTGACTGACATAATGCCTGAAGAAGAAGCGTACAGCTGTGTCTTGGACTCCAAGTTGATTACTTTTCTCCTCCATGGTTTTATTTCATTAAGCTGAAGCTTCCTTCAATTTTGCCATACATTGAACTCTACTTTACTGTAGATGTCATAATTTGTATATAATTTATAGAAGTGTTATGAGACGTTGTGAAATGAGTAGCCTTGACACATGAAAAAGGTTTGGGGCAGCCACTCATATACTCTCCACTAGGATCATCTCCAGACAGAGGAGCAGCTTCAGCGACAGACTGCTGCTACCGTCCTGCTCCACTGACAGACTGAGGAGATCATTCCTCCCCCACACTATACGACTCTTCAATTCCACCTGGGGGGATGTAAACGTTAACATTATACAAAGTTATTGTCTGTTATGCCAGCATTTTTATCAATCTTCAATTCAATATTGTTTTTTATCAGTATGCTGCTGCTGGAGTATGTAAATTTCCCCTTGGGATTAATAAAATATCTATCTATCTACTTGTATCCAGGCTACAAAAATCAAATATTAAGTAGAGGTATCTACAGAGTTGAGTCCAGATCAGATCTGAATAAAAACAGGATGTGGTTTTTGTTTTTATGGCTGGTTGGTGGTTGGGACATCAATGAGGCCAGAACCGGAAGTGACGCCTTCAGTGCCGGAACCGGAAGTGATATCATCTTACGGGGGGCTGGAACTGGAAGTATCATCTTCAATGCCGGAACCGAAAGTGACGTCTTTGGGGCCGGAATCAGGCAGAGTTTCCCGTGTTTGGCCTGTAGGGATAGCAGATAAAGGTTTAGCTCACCCTGCCACCCCCTGGCCGGGCATGAAATTACCTTCTATTGGTCCTTTTAGCTGCTTCCCATGCACACATGTGTGACAACATATATGCTTTTATTTTGAAATTTCAGAAATGAAAAGTTCCTATTTCACATCGCTAAACATACAGTAAAACAAAATTCATGGTTCTAAAAGATGTAGTAAATAATGTTTAAAAAACAAACACATAAACATACAGGCTTGGGCAGATTTTTAGCACTTGAAATTTAATGTAAGGTATCTCTCTCAGGATGTACCTTAGTGACTGTGAATCTGCATGGTCTACCACTTCATGGCTTTGCTGTTGTTGCTTTTCAATGCTTCCACTTCACAATAATTGCACTTAAAGTTGACTGGGGCAGATGTAGCAGAGCAGAAAATTTTACGTATTGACTTGTGGCAAAGATGGTATCCTATGACAGTGCCACGTATAAAGTCACTGAGCTCTTCAATCCAACCCATTTTGCTGCCAATGTTTGTCAATCCAGATCGCATGGTTATGTTCTTGTCTTTAGGCATCTGTTAAAAGTAAAATACCCAAACGCAATCATTTGGAGAGGCAGCCACATATTTTTGGATCATATGGTGTATATACAGTAAATGATTTCTGATATGGATATGAGCAACATTGGAGCACCACAAGGAAGAGTCCTGTCTCCTGAAAAGCAATTGATCATTTTGGTTGTTATGATTTTATTTACAATATGGCAAAACCACACAAAAAATTAAATGCACCAAATATATATGTATTGCATTTCAATGTAGTTAACATGTTGAAATTCTATTTAATTTTGGCACGAATGATCTTCCATATTTAAGTCTTGTTGCACTAATATCTATTAAAGTCATTCTTCTTCTTCTTCTTTCAGCTGCTCCCATTAGGGGTTGCCACAGCAGATCATCTATTTCCATATCTTTCTATTAAATATTAACTCTTTGAGGGCTGAATATTTTTTCCAGAAAACTCAGTTTTCTGAAGAGCACACAAAGCAATGGCTTCACACATACGTCAACATAAAATGTCTGTTGCTATGTGCTGTGGCTTTCGTGGCGTTGGCTGTGTGGAGGCACCTCAATGGTCAACAGGAATGCACAGTGGGCCAGCTCCGGCTGTCTTAGCACAACATGTGGGTGGAGTTGGTGGTTGCAATGTGATGCAATATGGTTTGTACCTCGTGACATCATAAGAGGTGGTTCTACCAGCAAACATTTGTGTAGGTGCATCAGCTTCCCAAAAGTGTTCAGCACTACAATCAGCTGGGGACCGATCAGATGATGCTGGTACCTCACTTTTGTTTTTGATATCCATCTCCAGACCACTTGCATCAAACTGGGATTCTGACAAGTCAGAGTCTTATTCAAGGAAATTACGTAAAATGGAGTATGGAGTATTTTGCTTTGGGTTAGGGTTAGGGTTAGGTGCTTTGCACATTCGCTTTGGTGTCTCGCCAGATGTCGGTGCCATTTTAGAGGTTGTTTGCTCTTCGCTACTCATGCATGCGTAGGGAATCGAGGTCAAATCAACAAAGCTATGCCACTTTTCTTCTAGAGTCAAACTAAAACGTAAGGGTGAGTTTTGTTGCAGTTTACAGCTGATTACCGTCCTCTACCTCTGAATTTCGACAAAAGTCAACATACAATCTGAGTTAATGAGCAACAACAACATTTTATTCTATAGCACATATTGATACAAGTGATGTAGCTCAAAGTGCTTTACATGATGAAGAAAAAAAAAGAAGGTTAGGGTTAGGGTTAAATTAATTAACATTAACTCCTAAATTTTGACAAAAGTCGACATCAGCCCTTAAAAAGTTAAAGTCATTAAATAAATGAAACAATGAATACCCCCGTGTGAACTTGCTTCACCACAGGGTGGGTCTGTGTATAAACGTACCCTGCATTAGACTGCCATCCCATCCAGGGTTTCCTCCTGCCCAGTGCCTGTTATTGCCAGAACAGGCTGTGGCTCCCTGTACAGGCCTATTTGACTTCTCCTGTAAATCAGATTTCACTAAACAAACAAAAAATGTTCCACCTAACTGTAGTATGTTTTACTGTATACAAAGGTATATTCTTCATTTTTAATGTCCATTTACATTTTTTTAACATGATTATCTTACTAAAAGTATGCTTTCTTATATTCTTTGATAAAGAGCAGCCTTAATCCATGGTGCTTAAACAATATTACAGTATTTTAAATGAAAGACACATCATGTGATTTTTAAAAGCTTTATTAGAAAATTGCAAATTTCCAGGCCGCTTAACTTCAAAGCCTAGCCAATCCATTATGACACAACCTACGAGAACAAGCAGCCGTACGGTGCCATTTCACACAAAATTTTGAGCAAGATAACATTTCTTTGAAGTCTGTTTAAGTCTCCTACAGATAGCCCATTCTTTTGAACCTCAACCCAGCAATGTAGTTCCTTGCAGTGGTTTTAAATGTCATCTTCCTTGAAAATGACAGATGTTTATTTTCTGTGCTAGAAAAGCAACAAGACAGAACAAACGTGGACCGTAGAGTCCATAGAGCAAGTTATACTTTAGTATCAGCAAGCCTTTTAGTTTTCCGAACAGTATAAAAGCAATCGCAGTCAAGATCGTAGCAGGGTCACAATAGATTAGAAGCTGGTAAACCTGTAAGTCAAAGCACAGTCCTTACACATGCCATGCACATCTACTGTCAAAGGACTTGTGGCAAAAAAAAAAAACATTCTGTCTTAGCTCATTACTTGTCATGCACCCTTTTAATGTCTTTTCTTTTTTTAAATTTTAACTGTGGGCAGTATGGAGTTACAGTGCTCTTAACCTCACAAATTCAGGAACCTAAGCAAGAACCATAACTTGGTCAGCGTTGTGCAAGTTCACACCTCACAAGAACGTGCTCGAAGTTCAGTTCACACAGATTCAAATGAATAAATTCATGTTCATAGTTCACCATTTCAATTTTGAACTAGTTAATGCTCAGTTCAGTTTGTACTTTTTAAGGAGTGAGAATAAATGACCCATGAGTTTACCCTTTTCAATTTTGCATGCCTTATATTAGGCTATTACAGTGTTCTTGAATAAAATACAATAATTAGGACTTTTTTTATTTAAATCCACTTTATTGAGTTATACCCAGCAACAAACACGTATAACCATATATGCTAATATCCTCCCGGTCAAAAAAGAAATGAAATAGATGCAAGTATACATATGAATTACCACTCTATTTCCAACCGTGTGACACAAATGGTGACTGTGGAACCAGAGTGTAGGTGAATTAACCGATTATGCTGCCGCTCAAAATTTGCGTCATATATTGCATGTTGAATGGTGAAAAATTTAAAGTGGCTTCTTGAAGTCTAACGATTTCCTAAAAGCGAAAGTGGAGCTTCACTGCAGCAGGGGTGTAGCTTAAGCACAAGCAGGCAGAAACAGACAGGGCCTATTTGACTTTACGTTATTTTTTCCGAATACAAATAAATGGCAAAAAATTTGTACTGTGGCGGACCCCACCCGGGACGTCCCTTTGCTATATATTCAGGGGGAGTAGCCATGGACTGTGCAATACCTCCCCCTGGACAATAGATGACAGCCCCCCTGGGTTGGAGTGGTGCCTCCGTTTCATGGGAATTGGAGTTGGGCGCAGCCCTGTTGGGTCCCACAGGCGGCGCCAGGGGGAGCTATAGCTGGGATTGCTGAGCCCTTATGGGCAGTGCATTCACCACATAGTCCGGGTGGACTATAAAATGGGTCAGCAGCCACCACTCGGAGGCCAGAGTCGGGAGGAGGAAGACGAAGTTTGATGAAGAGGAGTGGTGGTGCCAAGGAAAAGAGTGTGGTGTTTTGTGTGGTGCTTTGGGACTGTGTGGGGAAGACGTGCCCCACAGGTGAAGAAAAATATAAGTTTCTTTGTTTTTATATGTGAGTCTGTGTCGGGTCAGGTGCCTATATGGCGCCTGTGTTACAGTATGAAATAAATCTTCATAAAAATCCACTATTTGTGCTTATATGAATGCCGTATTTGGATTCAGCTCCACCCCTACATTACAGGGTAAGGCAGAACGTTTAATCTGGACCTAAACCAGATCCAGAATGTCACATAAAACTGAACGAGCTCAAGGTCAAGATCTTCCCTTGCAAATACGTTACGTTAAGTTCACCATTCTTAGAATAATTAACTTGCTCAATGAATGCGTTCTTTTGAACTTGTTCACGCACAACACTGAACTTGGTTATTATCAGTGCGGAGTATGCACATTTTACAGTCAGCCTAGGGTTTGTCTGAGTGCTTCAGTTCCCACCCACATGCCTAAGACATGCAGCATAATAATAATAATAATAATAATAATAATAATAATACATTTTATGCATATAACAACTTTCCTATGCACAAGGTGCTTGAGTTGATTAGGGATTCATGAGAAATTACAGTGCCTTCAGAAAGTGTTCAGACCCCTTCACCTTTTTACACATTTTGTTATCTTGCAGCCTTGTGCTCAAAACATTTTACTTCATTCGTTTCTCTCATCAAACAACACTCAATATCCTAGACTGACAAAGGGAAAAAGCAGATTTTAAACTTTTCTGAAACTTATTAAAATTAAACAAGTGAAATATCACACTGACATAAGTGCTCAGACCTTTCACTCAGTACTTAGTGATTTGGCAGCGATTACGGCCGGAAGTCTTCTTTGGTATGAAGTAATAAGCTTCACACACCTGGATTTGAGGATTTTCTGCCATTTTTTTTTTCTGCAGCTCCTCTCAAGCTCTGTCAGGTTGGTTGGAGACCACCAGTGGATATCCATATTCAGGTCTCTTCAGAGATGTTCAATTGGGTTCAACCCTTTGGTCGGAACTGGCCACTCAATGGTATTCCCAGATTTGTCCCAAAGCCAGTCTTGTGTTGTCTTTGCCTTGTGCTTAAGGCCATTGAACCCTCCGCCCAGTCTGTGGTCCAGAGTGCTCAGGTGCCGGTTTTGTATTTTGCTGTGTTCAGATTTCCCTCACCCAAATTAGTCTCCCAGGCCTGGCCACTAAAAAGCAACCCTACAGTCAGGATGCTGCCACCAACATGCTTCATCATTAGAATGACATTGTGTAGGTGATGAACAGCGCCTGGTTTCCTCCAGATGTGAGTGAAACTTAGAATTGAGGCCAAACAGTTCAATCTTGGTTTCATCTGACCAGAGAATCTTATTTCTGATAATCTGGACGTTCTTTAGATGCCTTTCTGTAAACTTAAAGTGGACTTTCATATGTCATTTGACCATGCTGCTATAAAGCTTAGATTAGTGTAGTGGCAGACCTACATTTTTTGGGTTTTGAATCTTGAACTGTTATGGGGGTCTCTTCTCAACTAGCAATAAAGTCCAGGTAACCACTGTTATCTTCTTCAAATCGGTTGTTCCACAACAGATCGCCATTTTTTTTTTAATTTAGCCACTATATGTAGTGCTTTTAAAAACCCTTTCTCATACAGTAAGGAATGTGGACTAAAGTCACTTCTGGGGGCCCTCCAGCATTAGGGGTCCTGAAGCTTAAACTTCATTAGTTTCACAGCAGACCCACCCCTGGATTAAATGAGTGTCTGCTTATAATTCTGCTTATAATGTGGCACTGTGCCACGGCCCATCTGCCAAGTTGTTTTGCCTGCCTAAGGTAAAGTCATCCCTGGTGGAGGATCGCAGGGGTAGAGGGGTCCTTTCATCGGATTGGCTGGCCCAGCACTGACTCGGCTGTGGAATGGCCAATAGGGGGAGGCAGCTTGATGGCTGAGGTCTCCAGGACTCTAAACAAATCCAAATCATATTATGTGATATCCGCTACTGTTAAATTCTGCTCCATACTTGTACATTTGTTATTTTTTATGCTGTATTGAGGATTTGTTCTGCTCTGTGTATTGTATTGTATTAACCCCCTTCTTTTTGAAACCCACTGCAGCCCAGCCTACCCAGAAAGGAGTCTCTTTTTTGAACTCTACTAGGGTATTTATGGGAGTTTTTCCATGTCTTCTTAGAGAGTCAAAGCTGGAGGGCTGTCAAGAGGCAGGTTAAAGCCCACTGCAGCACTTCTTGTGTGATTTTGAGCTAATCCATCCATCCATCCATTATCCAACCCGCTATATCCTAACTACAGGGTCTGCTGGAGCCAATCCCAGCCAACACAGGGCACAAGGCAGGATTCAAACCCTGGGCAGGGAGCCAGCCCACCGCAGGGCACACACACACACACTAGGGACAATTTAGAATCCCCAATGCCCCTAACCGGCATGTCTTTAAGCCGGAGTACCCGGAGGAAACCCATGCAGACACCGGGAGAACATGCAAACTCCACACAGGGAAGACCGGGTCTCCTAACTGCGAGGCAGCAGTGCTACCCACTGTGCCCCCGTGCCGCCTCTGATTTGGGCTATACACAAAAAAATTGTAATGCATTGTATTGTATTGTAATTCCAAGAGCTAAACTTAAAAGAAGTGGTGAGGCGCCTTTCTGCTGTTATGAACCTAAAATCTGGAATTGCTTACAGATAGAAATATGGCAGGCTAAAACTGCTAAAAACCCTTTACTTTAACGTGGATTTCTCATAGCTTCATTTTAGTGTAACCCTGATATTTTGTATATGCACTAAATTATCATTTTCATCGTGGTTCCGCAATCCATACTAACCCCTACTTTCTCTGCTGTTCTTTTTTTAGTTTTCTGTAGTGGGGATCTGCACCACCACCACCTGATCAGAGCACCATGATGTCCCTACATTGATGGGATTGAAGGCCAGAGGTCCACATGACCAGCATCATCTAATTCTTACACGTGAAGCCTGAAAACTATGAGGACTGATTAACACCATTTATGTTAGGGGTCTGGTGGTCTCGTGGCCTTGGAACCCCTGCAGATTTTGTTTTATTTTTCTCCAGCCCTCTGGAGTTTTTTTTTTTTTCTGTCCTCCCTGGCCATTGGACCTTACTTTATTCTTTGTTAATTAGTAATGCCTAATTTTTATATATTTTTTTCTTTCTTTATCTTGTAAAGCATTTTGAGCCACATCATTTGTATGAAAGTGTGCTATAGAGATAAATGTTGTTGTGGGATTAGTGGAGAGTTGCAGTGGTGGTTGTCCTGTTAGAAATTTCTCCCAGCTCTACACAGTTCCTCTGGAGCACAGTCAGGTTGACCGTCAGGTTCTTGATCACCTCTCCTACAAATTCTCTTCTTCTCTGATTGCTCACTTTGGCTGTGTGACCACCATGGGGGATAGTTATTGTTGTTCCAGGCTGACTCCATTTGAAAATTACAGAGGTCACTGTCCTCTTGGGAACTTTCAATGCTGCAGGAAAAATATTTGCAGCCTTCCACAGATTTATGCCTCGACACAACCTGTCTCTAAGCTCTGCTAGCAGTTCCTCAGACCTCACGGCTTGGCTTTTGTTCAGCTGTGGGACCTTCTATAGATGGGTGTGTGACTTTCTTAATCATGTCCAGTTATTGGATTCAAAACAAGGTGTAGAAACATCTCAATGAAGATCATTATGATGGGATGCCCCTGAGCCAAATTTCAAGTGTCATAACAAAAGGTCTGAATGCTTGTCAGTATAATATTTCAGTTTTTTTATTTTTAATAAATTGCAAAAATTCCTAAAATCATGTTTATTGTTTAAGGAGTAAAAAATGAATTTAAACAATTTTAAGTATAAAACTGCAACATAACAAACCAGGAAGCAAAGGAGTCTGAATACTTTCTAAAGGCGCTAATATGTACATCCATGGGTGTCTCCTGAAATGGACTAGGGCTCAGTTTGACTTATTGACACATATTGCTCAATCTGTTCTTTAAAAGTTGCTTCTGTTAACTTACTTGTGATGCACCTCATGCCTGTTATTCAAGAGTAACTTAGATCAACCTGATCACCTTTTTTAGGCAGAACTGGAAAACACATTTTTTTTCAAATGTTTTGCTTCCGGAAAATCTTTTGATGGTTATGATAGACAGCTTCAAGCTGAATACAAATATAATTTCATATGGGCTGTTCATGTAGGAATTTGGAAGAACATGAAATAACCTTTTATTATAACCTGGACAATATGACATCCGTGGCAGAGCGACGTGCGCTGAGCAGGCTCCTGTCAATCATGGAGAATCCACAGCATCCACTGAACAGGATCATCTGCAGACAGAGGAGCAGCTCCACTGACAGACTGCTGTCACCATCCTGCTCCACTGACAGACTGAGGAAACCCCACACTATGCGACTCTTCAATTCCACCCCGGGGTTAAACGTTAACATTATACAAAGTTAGTGTCTGTTATACCTGCATTGTTATCACTCTTTAATTTAATATTGTTTTTCATCAGTTTACTTCTACTGGAGCATGTGAATTTCCCCTTGGGATTAATAAAGTATCTATCTATCTATCTATCTATTATATAGTGCATTTTATCTATCTATCTATCTTTCTTTTATTCAGTTTAACATGTTTAATAACTTAATGATGCTGACACCATGCATTAGTATACCTGTGGTAGAAATGCTTGCTGGTTTTCGTTTGTACTCAGCATCTGAAGCTTCTCGTTTCAACATCCAACTTCAACAACCTGTACTGCTAACTGTTCCTCATTGGCGTTTTCTTACTTAGAATTACAGTTGTTCTGGACTAGTATGTTTGTTCAGTGATCTGACGAATCAGACGAACCCTTGGGCCGTACTCACTCTAGAACGATTAAACCTCTCAGGTGCTTTAACAGCATATGGAAATTCCATACGAAGAGTTGTGGACTGGTCCAAGAAAATCCTATCCAAGTCCCCAGGAAAATAAAATGAGGATAAATGCATTGAGAAATACTTCAACACAATTAAATACTGGTTGATTTTATAAATTCACACTAATTTTTTTCAGCATATTCCAACAATGGTAGAGCTACAGTATTACTGAGGCTTGAAGATGGCCGGTTGAACCAGTATAGGAGTACCAGCATTCCTCAATTTTTAGTAACTATATACGTCTATTGGAGAAAAAATAGCCACCCCATATTAAAATGGAAATAGCTATGGAAGAAGAAGAAGATACCGTCAGGGTTTTCAAACCTTTCTAATCTCTCACTCCATTCTTCGACGATCTCATGTTATCACGGCACTCAAAGCACCAAGTGGGACCCCCCTTCTTTGATTGAATTATAGGGTATAATGGTGCTTGGAATTCCAAAGTGACACCCTACCTTCTTAAATGAAACTAGTACAAACACTAAAGGGGAGGGGGGGTACTGTCCCCCTGATTTTCAATTGAATAAATTGGTCAATACAAGAGAGTAATTTCACTTATGTATATAAACGTTAGGCACTAAGTATATCAATCCTTTAAACTTGGAAATTTTGCTATCCAAAATATTATGACATATCATGGGAACTTCATTGTACCTCACTCACATAGTAAATTTTAAATTCGACAATAGGAAAAAGAAATGCTTTCATTCTTCCTTTAGTATGTTCTTTGCCTCAAGATGTTTTATTTATTTGTCCTTACATTTAAATAGCTTAAGTATTCACTGTAAGAAATAAGACTTTTACTTTTCAGCGTATTGAAAACTTTCTTGCTTAATTGGATTTTCTGTAAAGGAGCACTATTTCTTATAGCGCTATGAATTTTTCATTAATTAAAATTACATTTTTCATAAAATAACACTAACATAATTTAGATTTTAAATGACAAAAGCTGCAAAGAACATTACATAATTTAATCCCGTCAAAAAAAAAAAAAAAAATAGAACACTTTTCGTATAGAAATTTGAATTAGTCCTTACATTAATTCTAATGCAGGGCAAATCATTTTAGGAATGTTTTAAAACCAACATAAGTTATATTTGGCTGTTAAATTTACAGCTACTTTAGTGAAACATATGCATCATTTCATTATTAAGCCATTACTGATAAAGTCCACGAAACAAGGAAAAGAAAATCTATCACAAATTTTATAGCCCACATGAGCTATAGTCGTTTTCCTACAGTGTATAAATTGTGCTGGCAACAAAAGAAGGACCCAATAAAACCATAATTTTATGCTGCAGGGACGGGAGAATCCAAACTTGCCTGCTCGGGCTGCCGTACACTTTATAAAGGCTGGCTGTCAGATTTACTGTTTAGGCTTTTTCTTGGTAATCACGCCATTACGCAGCTCATCACCTCCCCCTCCCCATCATTTCAACTAATGGATTTAAAGAGAAAGGAAATTACTTGTCCTCACTGCCAACACTTGACACCTTTATGGGTCATTTGTAATGAAGCCATTCTTTGCCTCTAATGGAGTTCTTGATTTGGGCCAATGTGAATAATTGTCAACATGTGATTAATTGAATAACCACTGTAACCCAGTAAAATTGATCAATCCATATAAATAAACATGGATCCAAACATTATTTAACCAGAGTACTCTTTGCATTTAAACAAGCCTTAAATTGTCCTATATAATTTACTACAAATTAATTGATGTATGAAGAAGAAAAAGGTTATAATGTTTCACTGTATATATTATATAATCGGAAGTTTAAAATGTTATGAGTTTTAGTTTAGTTTACATTTTACAAAGCAAGCTTAAAACAACCAATGCGGACCAAAGTGCTGTAACATTAAAATAAATACAGGTAAAAAAAAAAAAAAAAACTACCTTCTAAGACAGGATAAAATTAGTCAAAAGACGTAAAAGAAACAAAAGAAATTTGACAAATGAGAGGAGACCATTCAGTCCATTAAGTTTGTTAGTTTAGTTAATAGCTAAGCTGTCCCAATAGGTCATCCAGATTCTTCTTAAAGGTTAATAAAAGCAATATTTTTGGTTTCGGCTTCAACTTCATGTCTCGATAGTTTTTTCCAGAGTCCCACAACTCTTTGCAGAGAAGTGCTTTCTGGTTTCAGTTCTAAATGCACTGGTGTCCTCGAGAATGCGAAAGACTGTTGCTGTATCTGCTCTATCAATGTCTTTGAGGACGTTGAAGTCCTGGAGTAGGTCCCTACACAGTCTCCTCAGGTTTAATTTTTTGAGTCTGTTGCAGTAGGACATGTCCTGAAGCCCTGGGATGCACCTGATTGCTCTCCTCTGCACAACTTCAAGTGCTGCTATGTCGTTTTGTGATGATCCGGGTTAGCTCCATGATCCCTAGTGCTTCCAGGAGCCTCTTGAACCCGTAACCACGGATAGCCATGAACCGAGATGAGCCAGGCAAATAAGGACACACACATTCAGCAAGACGTTAGTGAAAAATGTCAAGTGCTTTCCTGCAGAAAAGCGTTCAAAACCCAGTGCAGTGCAAATTCTTCCCAATAAAATCCAACGTCCGTCTGTCTGTCTGCCATGAGAGAACTACTATCGATTCAGATTGGGTTTTTTCTTATAACATCTTAAACATTCCGGTTGATTTTGCAACCTCTCTCATCTCACTAAGTATCATAGTTCGCTCAATGATCCGAGAGAGACACAGCGGGCCGAGGGGAGAGGGGCTTAGCTCTCCTCACTCACGTGCCAGCCTCCGGGGGTTTCTTACATCCGCTTAGCTAGCAGCGGATTTAGATCTGTTTTTTTTCTAGAATTTGCTTGAACATTCCAGTTGATTTTGCGACTTCTCTCATCGCGCTAAGAATCATAGTTCGCTTGGAGGAGCAATATATTCGCACTAATCCGAGACAGAGGCTGCGGTACGAACAGGGAGAAGCGTGATGTCAGCAGTGGGGAGTCAGTTTACCTCTGTGTTTTGGAGCGTAACATTCCTCTGCTTAGCAAGCGATACCTTTTTATTTATTGATTTTTAAAGTTTGTTCTGTTTCACTACTACACTGGCAGAACCGCGGGGAATGGCTAGTAATTTATAAAATTACATTTCAAAAGGGGAGGTTAAATCCAATAACGCATTAAAACCGAGGTTAAAATCACGGCAAGCTCCCCTTCTAAAAATACATACAAGCATCAACGTCTCTCTCTAAAATCTGGTGTCTCCCCAGCTTATCCCAATAGGACCTTGCAGCATGAAGAGATGCCAGCCGACAGGTGCAGTCTTACCTTTACCTGGGACTTGGAGTCCAACTGCCAGTCCCTTGCACTAGTAGGACTTCTCTCTAAACCCCATGTATATTCGCCTTAGCCAGTCTGTCAGCATCACCCAGGAGACACTGCACAATGGGGCCGCACCTATTTCTTTTCACAATTCAATAGGAGTGCCGCTACTCCAGTCCAGCACTCGAGCCCAGGTGTACCACTCTCTCCCTCAAGGAAAGGATATGGGGATACAGAATGGACTCCATGCCATTGACAGGCCGTCAGATATACAGGTATTACCATCCACGTTACTCTACAACTGCAATAGACCACCACTATGATCACCCTTTCTGACTACTGAATGTGAAATATACTGCAGTTGATTGTGACATTTTAACAATTAGATTAACCATTTAGAACTTTTGGATTTTTTAGGCCTCAGGCCCGATTCAAACATACAGTAATCCCTCCTCGATCGCATGGGTTGCATTCCAGAACCCCCCGCGATAGATGAAAATCCGCGAAGTAGAAACCATATGTTTGTATGGTTATTTTTATATATTTTAAGCCCTTAGAAACTCTCCCACACTGTTAACATTATTAGAGCCCTCTAGACATGAAATAACACATTTTAGTCAAAAGTTTAAACTGTGCTCCATGACAAGACAGAGATGACAGTTCTTTCTCACAATTAAAAGAATGCAAATATATCTTCTTCTCTTCAGGAGCAGAGAATTTCAGAGAGAGAGAGCGCTCGCAAAGAAAAGCAAACAATCAAAAAATCAATACATGTGCTTTTAAGTTTGCCGCGCATTTTTTAGAGGAGCGTCAGTATCTTCTAAGCAAGCAGCCTTTGTGCAAACAGCCCCTTTGCTCACATCTCCACCGTCAGGCGCAGAAAACGTCAGAGAGAGAGAGAGCGCGATTAAAGCAAACAATCAAAAAATCAATAAGTGTGTTTTTGGAAGCACCGCGATAAAGCGGCCGGCATTTCTTAGAGGTGCGTTCGTATCCACTAGGCAAACAGCTTCTGTGCAAACAGCCCCTTTGCTCACATCTCCTCCGTCAGGCGCAGAAAACGTCAGAGAGAGAGAGAGAGCGAGATTAAAGCAAACAATCAAAAAAAAAGAGAGGGTGAGAGAGAGGCAGAGACAAGCAAACAATCGAGCACCGCGCGGGAAGTATATCTTATAGCAATGAGGATTTTTAGTTAATATGTAATACATGCTTTGATTGGGTAGCTTCTAAGCCATCCAATCGCGTCCCCTGTATAAAATCAACTGGGCAAACAAACTGAGGAAGCATGTACCATAAATTAAAAGACCCATTGTCCGCAGAAATCCACGAACCAGCGAAAAATCCGTGATATATATTTAGACGTGCTTACATTTAAAATCCGCGATAGAGTGAAGCCGCGATAGATGAAAATCCGCGAAGTAGAAACCATATGTTTGTATGGTTATTTTTATATATTTTAAGCCCTTAGAAAGTCACCCACACTGTTAACATTATTAGAGCCCTCTAGACATGACATAACACATTTTAGTCAAAAGTTTAAACTGTGCTCCATGACAAGACAGAGATGACAGTTCTTTCTCACAATTAAAAGAATGCAAATAGATCTTCTTCTCTTCAGGAGCAGAGAATTTCAGAGAGAGAGAGAGCGCTCGCAAAGAAAAGCAAACAATCAAAAAATCAATACATGTGCTTTTAAGTTTGCCGCGCATTTTTTAGAGGACCGTCAGTATCTTCTAAGCAAACAGCCTCTGTGCAAACAGCCCCTCTGCTCACATCTCCTCCGTCAGGCGCAGAGAACGTCAGAGAGAGAGACAGAGAGCGAGATTAAAGCAAACAATCAAAAAATCAATAAGTGTGTTTTTTGAAAGCACCGCGATAAAGCGGCCGGCATTTCTTAGAGGTGCGTCCGTATCCACTAGGCAAACAGCTTCTGTGCAAACAGCACCTCTGCTCACACCCCCTCCGTGAGGCGCAGAGAATGTCAGAGAGGGTGAGAGAGAGGCAGAGACAAGCAAACAATCGAGCACCGCGCGGGAAGTATATCTTATAGCATTGAGGATTTTTAGTTAATATGTAATACATGCTTTGATTGGGTAGCTTCTAAGCCATCCGCCAATCGCGTCCCCTGTATAAAATCAACTGGGCAAACAAACTGAGGAAGCATGTACCATAAATTAAAAGACCCATTGTCCGCAGAAATCCACGAACCAGCGAAAAATCCGTGATATATATTTAGATGTGCTTACATTTAAAATCCGCGATAGAGTGAAGCCGCGAAAGTCGAAGCGCAATATAGCGAGGGATTACTGTATTTTCAGTTGTCTGTACATAGTCAAGATTGTAACTGATTGACTCTACCTTTATTTATTTCTATATGTTGTGAAAAGAAAACAGAAACAAAAATGAGAGTTGGGGTTCCTGATGGATGCCCCATTTAATGTGATTGTCCGAAGGAGGTTAAAAAAAAAAAAGTAGAACCAAGGTGTTGAACTAAAGGTTAGGTGCCATGCCAGAAACAAAAATACACTTCAGAGGTTCGGGGCTCCTTTCTCCTCAAAAGCTGGTCCGATAATGAACACCAACTTCCAGTGTGGGCTTCATTTAAGCAGAGCAGATAATAGAAGGGGTGGGGCTTCATTGGGGAGGGAAGTGACCTCATCAGTCTTGTGCCATTTTCTCCACCACCATTCTAAGGAAACACAAAGAACAAAAGTTAGGGGTGTTGTCACACACTTGATCTTTGCCTTGTCAGTCCAGCACTAATCCATAAAACTCTTCCCATGATTATGTATCTGGAAAAATGTAAATATACTATGCATATATATATATATATATATATATATATATATATATATATATATATATATATATATATATATATATATACGACTCTTTATTACTATTTAATTTAATATTGTTTTATGTATTATGTTATTATCCCCTTGGGATTAATAAAGTATCTATATATACAGTATATATATATATATATATATATATATTGTATATACATACACAGTATATACACAGAGTCAGGTCTGTAAGTATTTGGACAGTGACACACAATTCTCATAATTTTATCTCTGTACAGCACCACAATGGATTTGAAACGAAGCAATCAAGATGTGATTGAAGTATAGCCTTTCAGCTTTATTTCAAGAGGTTTAACAAAAATATTGTATGAGCTGTTTAGAAAAGACAGATTTTTATACATGGTCACCTAACTATATTTTAGTAATACATTTAAATAATAAAGAAAAATATTGATAAAAAAGAAAATTCAGTCCATTTAATTGAATTAACCTTTGGTCTCTCTATAAACCTTTATCTGTATCTGCATATATTCATATGTGTATGTACACTTTGGTGTGCGTGATTTAGTCTGTTTGTTGAAAGAGATAACATTAGCTGTAAATGTCATTTTATCTGCCCAAAGACACTTAGACTTAACTTCTATTTTAAGTGTGAACAAAGCCTTCAAAGCCATAAAAATATGCATGATTCAAAATCAAAAAGAAATGTTTACTCAGTAAAGTTTTGAAGTAACGTGATGTTAAACATCTCACCCAACGTCATTTTCTTACTAATGTGATTTTTAAAGTGTGCGCTTTTGTGTTCCGCAGTTTTGATATTATAATACTGAAATTATAAAATTTAATGGTTTTAAAAAAATGTAATAATTCATATGTACAATTTAATAATAAATGCAAACAGCAAAATGAAAGCAAAGATTATATTATCAAATAGCAAATAATTGCATTTTGTGCATGTAATAAGATATAATGAAAGGTGATATACAATCTATTAAAAGAAACTTACACTCCTGTTGCTACAAAGTAGGCTACAAAGAAATCAGTGGAACCGTGCCCAGAAAACGTCTCATTATCATTTTTCACTTTCAAAAACAAGAAATGTTTGTTTAAAACACACATTTGAAAGAAATCAAGCCTTTAATAGCTTAAGTGTTACGTAACATTATTCTGTGATGGAAATTAGTAATACAGCTGAACTCAAATTTAGCGCACTGTACATCTTAAAGAGCCAATAAAGGATTGTCACATATTAAGTAGCCTATGCTAGTCAACTGTGTTATTGCAGAAACAGCAAGTTAGAGATTGTAAAAACCTGATATCAAATTCAATCCGGCACTCTGACTGTGTTATTTAGAACTGCATGGATGCCAGTTTTACCATTGGTGGCTATCTTGAAATCCGTAATAATTCCAAATGCTATGAAGAAGTCATCCAAAGTCTTTTCAATGGCACTTAGCTTAAAATAAGAATAAGAAGAACAACAACAGGACATAAGTTCAAAGTGCTTTATAAGCTGTCAAAGAAACAGTAACAAAAAAAGAAAAACATTTATATACAGTATACAACATAGCTATATAATTAGTAGAAAAGTAGAGTCCTTATATAGAGTGTTGTCACTCAAAAAATGAACAGATGTTCACTTTATATATTGTGGTGGACGGCCGGGGCCCTTGCTCATATGAGACGCCTCCACAATGGGAGCACCTGGGGAGCAAGTGTGGCCAGAGCATTACTTTCCCCGGAACGTTAGATGGCAGCCCCAGTGGATTGCAGCCGTGCCTCGGACTATGGGAGTGGGAGTTTGGTACAGGCCTGTAGGGATCTGCAGGTGCCACCAGGGGGTGCTACAATTACTGCTGAGCCCTGGAGTGCAGCTCTTCTGCCACACCCGGAAGTGCTGCCAGAAATACATCATCAGACACCTGGAGCGCTTCTCTGTGCCCTATATAAGGGGCCAGCAGGCACTACTCCAGGAGCCGGAGTCGGGAGGAGGAGGAGGAGTGGAGGAGAAACAGAGGAAGAACTGAGATATAAAAGTAAAGAAGAAAGAAACGCGAGAGAAACGGAAAGGAAAGTGTGTGTTTGGGCTGTTGGACGCTGTAAATAAATAAAATCACGTTTGCTTCTGGCATTTGAGCCTCTAGTGTCTGTTTGTGTCAAAGTTGGCCTGTACAATATGTAGATCACTTTAACTTAAAATTGTTATGTGTGCTAGTATTACTTAACTATTTCTAGTTACTTTGACTTACATTTGTTAGATGATACACTAACATAATTAATTTGTGTTAAAACAAAACATTTAGATTATTTTCTTTCAACAGCGGCATAATTCGTCTGAGGTACTATTATCATCGCTCACTTTTTTTATACTAATCTTACTCAAAATTAACACTTTTCCAATCATCGAAACATTCTATTTTAATATTACTTTGGCCCAATGCAATTAAATTGATTTCAAAGGTAACTTTTCTTGTAATTTGACTATGATGTCATTTGATTGTATGCACTGTTATTTTCATCCATCCATCTGTTATCCAACCTGCTATATCCTAACTACAGTGTCACGGGGTCAGCCGGAGCCAATCCCAGCCAACACAGGGCGCAAGGCAAGAAGCAAACCCCGGGCAGGGTGCCAGCCCACCACAGGGCACACAAACACACACACACACCTGCACACCAGGGACAATTTAGGATCACCAGTGCACCTAACCTGCATGTCTTTAGGCTGTGGGAGGAAACCCACACAGACACGGGGAGATCATGCAAATTCCACACATGGAGGACCCGGGAAGCGAACCCGGGTGTCCTAACTGCGAGGCAGCAGGGCTACCCACCGTACCGCAAACTGTTATTTTCTTCAAATAAATTAAAAAAAAAAAAATCAAGTTGATTTAACTTAAAATAATCTAGTTATATACACGTGACTATCCCAAAATTGCACCAAGCCCTTCTGTTGATGACACATTACAAGGGACCTCTTCACCTTTGTAGAGTTTTAAAAAAAGCTGATGACTTTTCAAATTTGTGTGGTTGTTGGAAATGATTTCTGATTTTTTTTCCCTACATGTCGTCCATCCTACATCAAAAAATTTCTTTTTCTCGTTTTTTTAGACAAAATTGTGAGAAATATTAAGTTAAAATGAAAAGTGCAATCAATCACATTCATGGTAGAAACTCGAAGGAAGCCATTTTGATATGGTGTATTATTAGTCTAGCAAAGAAAAGGATATGGGATGGCAGGTGTATTCTGGTAAAGTGAAATGTGACCAGAGATGTGCAGTGGATACCAAAGAGTTTGGAATGGGGGTGACCCAATGGTATCCTTGCTGGTTTTCATTGTACTTCAATCTTCTCTTCCTGATGATCAACTCTTGTTCTACTATCAGTTTTGTTTTATTTATTTATTTGTCTCTTTATTTATTTATTTTTCCTTCAAACAGGGTTCACCACTTCTCAAGCCTGAGGTGGTTAGTGGGCATTTTTGGTGTTTCCTTTTCTTCTCTCTCTGTTGTTATTAAGATAAAAAAGGTCATTATCATATACTAATATTATATTGTGTCAATTATGTTTTTAATAAATAATTGATTGCACAAAATAGCCTGGTAAAGGAGCTAAAAGGGAAGTTAAGTGAAATACTGACAAGTGGGAATTTGCAGCTGCTAAGGAGAACTGGAAGAGTTTGTGGATATTGGGGAATTTGATCTAGGGCATTTACTGGGAAATGTTCTTTAATCCAAGTTAAATGGATGTACTATATACATTGGTCCAATATTTTGGAAAGAAGATGGTTTTCATTATAAAAACAAAATATGGGAATAACTAGGTTTTTCAACAAGAAAATTTTTGTTATGCCCTGTAATGGAACTGGATTTGCTATAGTAGGAATTGTAATTTATTTGTGATTAACATTTTAATCACAAGTGTGAGCTTTGAATAATAAAAAGTTGCTTTGTGCATCGTATTTTCTACTGTGTACATACATTTTAATTTTATAAAAAAAATAAAGGGAAATGAAAAAAAACTTGTTTACTGTAAGGGGTGATGTGTGGAACCACTATGTACTTAAAAAGTAAAACAGTATCAGTATGTAGTGAAGTAAGATTAAGCTGGATTGACTTAATACATATTTTTCTTGTTATCCAAAAAAAAAAAAGTTTAATAAGCATATATAATTTGCATTCAGTGAAAGGGATTCAATCACATTAATTCTATGCAAAGACGCGGATTTAAATTATCTTAACTATTCTATGTTTTCTGAACACAAAGTGAATGCATTAACTTAAAAAGAATGTGTTTCATTTGAAAACTGCTCAAACTAATTTTATGGAACCACTGCCCGTAATTGAATTAAATTTATTTAACAAATCTTTTTTTGAGTGTATTATAAGTCTCTAAAGATGAGTCTGGTGATAAGGTCAGAAGGCCAGAGAAACTGGAGGAAAAAAAAAAACCCGCAGGGGTTCCAAGGCCAAAAGACCACCCAGCCCCTTCTGGGCATTCTACCTAACAAAACTATCCTTAAGTCATTCCTCATTTTTTCCAGACTTTGTCCAAGAGGATTCAGCCAGGACACCCACCTTCATTCAGACATCACAGGTGGGTGCACAGTGTCTCGATCAGGTGGTGGTACAAAATGCCACCACAGAAAAATCTGAAAACTAGGCAGACGGTACAAGAGCATCAAAAGCAGAACAAAAAGATTTGAAGATAGTTTTTTATCGTTGGGCCATCAGAATTTTACATTTTAAAAACTCATAGAGCTGTTTAATATATATATATATATATTGTAACGGTCGGCTGGGACCCTTGCCTAGCCAGCAAGCCTGGACCAGGAAGGGAGTAGTATCTCCCCCAGAACCCTGGTCAGTGTCGGCACCACGGGAAACAAAGTTTAAGAGCTCAACCCTGTGGGAGCCCATGGCCATCGCCAGGGGGCACCTGGGCATTTGCTAAACCCTGGATTGCAGCACCAGGAAGTATTGCAGGAAGTAGGAGTACCTGGAGTACATCCGGGTGCAACATAAAACGGGCCGCCTCATTCCATTCTGGGAGCCAGAGTCGTGAGGCATCGGACAGAGCTTATGAGTGGAGGAGTGAGAGCGGCACAGAAGGAGAAACAAAGAAAGAAAGAAAGAAAGAAAGAAAGAAAGGTCTGAGCAATAGTGCTGTAGCTGATTGATGCACTGTGTGTGGTGCTGTAAAGGGCAGAAGAAGAAAATAAATGTGTGTTTTTGGGATTTGTGTGTCTCAGTGTCTGTCTGGGTCTGGGCTGATCTTCACAATATTAATATATATTTTTTTCCTAGTATGTATGAACATTTACTTTAGTGTATAAAAATACTGCTCCTTATATATACTGTGTATATATATATATATATATATATATATATATGAATGGTATTTATTTGTTATAGAATGTATGCTTTTATATTATTTGTTTGTCGTTGTAAGAGCCAATCTTAGAAAGTTTGTTTTAAGTTATGTAAAATAAATAAATAAAATATAGAAAATATTTATAACTATTTGCTTAATTTGAATAGAATATAATTTTCTCTCTTAAGTATAAATTATAGTATAGCCTTAACCCCCTGTAGGTAACGTGAAATACAACCTTCTTGACTATAACTGTAATACTGAATGTTAATTAAGCCAGTTAGGAAATAGTCTTACTGCTAGCATTGGCGATTAGATATGTTTGCAAATAGGAGATGGCATACAGTTTTCTGACCGTGCTTACGTGATTAACTTCTTAATGTGCTTCAAGTAGGACTGTATGTCCAAACTTCGAGAATTGAAACAAGATTTATAATCCTTAAATAGAACTTTTCTTAAACAAGTACTTTTCCGTTCTTTGATATATCAACTTTTTCTCTATTTTGGTGTGAACTGTTTTGCTTTGAAATTTTACTAAAACTTTTAAAATGAAGATATTTACCTGTGGAATTATTGGATCATGCGTCACACTGGTGCTTGAATCATCTGATGAAGCAAACTAAAAACTGCAGAACTTTGGTAGCTTTGGATAAACGCAGCTACAGTCATTGTTTGTTTTACTTGCAGCATTTACAGATGTAGCTTTTACAATTTCATTGTACTGTGTGGAACACGGCCTGGACACAGACAGGCAGACATCGTTTTGTCACCCACAACACGTTTAATTTACCGTCTATTTACACAACTGCACCACAACCCCCAAAGTCCCCCAAAGTCCTTCTTTTCTGTCAGGCCACCTCCACTCCTCTCCTCCAAGACCTCGTCCTTCTTCCACCCGACTCAAGCCAATGAATAGAGGGAGGCGGCCCCTTTTATAATCACCCGGATGTGCTACAGGTGCCTCCCGACAATTTTCCGCCGGCACTCCCCAGTGTGGCAGAAGTGCCGGTTGTGCACCTGGAAGCACTCTGGGTGTCCCCGATCCTCTTCCCCCCCAGCACTTCCAGGTGTGGTGGAAGTGCTGAGGTCCAGGGCTCCATAGGCATTGGGGTGCCCCCTGGCGGTGACCACGGGCCCCTACAAGTCCCCATAGCCACCAGGGGGTCGCACCCCCAGCCACCTGTGACAACTGGTACAATGACAATAATGCCTTCTTAACCTTTTAAAATCTTCGTGTGGCAACTCAGGGACGTGGAGGGTCTTGTTCCAGGCACAGCTTTATGAGATGAGTGCCTTCTTAAGGTTACATATGGGTGCCAGTATCCACTTGTGCTTAAATATCTTTGTCCATTAAACGTGGACAGAGTTGTTTATAAAGGCTGATAGTAGATAAGATACAAAGTGTTTCATTCCCATAAACTAGCTAGGCATTTCTTCTCCTGACATATTACTGATTTTGTCCATCTGTGTAGATAAACGGGTCAGGCATTGAGGGCTTTGAGCTACAGTACCTCCCTTCTCAGCCCAAAATGTGGTCTTCTTTAATCTGTAATCATTATAAGTCATAGCCATTCCTCCAACATGCAACATAAAAATAACACCTTGAAGGTTTTTTTTTTTTTTAATCTTTCCAGTAACTGCTTAAATCCGATGCTATCTTACCTGAGGAGTTTTTATTCTTGCACTGCCAACTAACCCATTGGCTGGTGAGTATCGCTTGAAACATTTTTTTATCATACGCACGCTCTAAATGTTAATTGCTTTACAGGTTAATTGGATAATTTTGCTTTCCGTCTGAAGAGGATGTCTGTCTGTATTGGGTGTCAGTTAACTGCCAGACCCACCATCATTGTTGCTACCTAATGGCTTAAATGTGCACACTACTTCAGCAGGGGTTATAACCTAAAGCTTGATGTAAAATCACATGTCTTAAATTAGAATTACATTATTTGTTTTTCAGATTAACAAGCAGACAGCTGAAGCTTGACTGATACACTATACTAGTGCAAAGACCCCTGACGAGGAGGGTCAACATTCTAACAACGTCTACCTTTAGCTACAGAACGCTTACAAAAACAGCAACAGCGATTTGTTTCTTCTATAGCCCAAAATCACATAAGGAATGCCTCAATGGGATTTAACAGGCCCAGATTTTTGACAGCATACCTAGCCTTGACACCCTAAGAAGATAAGAAACGACTCCCAAAAAATATCTTTGTAGCGAAAAAAAATGGAACAAATCTTGGGAAAGGCAATTCAGAGAGAGAGAGATCCTTTTCCAGGCAGGCTGGGCGTGTAATGGCCGTCAAAAAAATGGGGTAAATATACACAAAACAGAACACAAGTAATCTTCTTCACAGAGCTAGATGGCTAGTTTATCATAGATAGATAGATAGATACTTTATTAATCCCAAGGGGAAATTCACATACTGCTAAAGAACAATATTAAATTAAAGAGTGATAACAATGAAGGTATACCAGACAGTCAATAATTTTGTATAATATTATAATATTAATGTTTACACTATCCCCCGTGGAAATGAAGAGTCGCATAGTGTGGCGGATGAACGATCTCCTCAGTCTGTCAGTGGAGCAGGACGGTGACAGCAGTCTGTCTCTGAAGCTGCTTCTCTGTCTGGAGATGATCCTGTTCGGTGGATGCAGTGGATTCTCCATGATTGACAGGAGCCTGCTCAGCGCCCGTCGCTCTGACACGGATGTCAAACTGTCCAGCTCTGTGCCTACAATAGAGCCTGCCTTCCTCACCAGTCTGTCCAGGTGTGAGGTGTCGCTCTTCTTTATGCTGCCTCCCCAGCACAACCCCACGTAGAACAGGGCGCTCGCCACAACCGTCTGATAGAACATCTGCAACATCTTATTGCAGATGTTGAAGGACGCCAGCCTTCTAAGGAAGTATAGTCGGCTCTGTCCTCTCTTACACAGAGCATCAGTATTGGCAGACCAGTCCAATTTATCATCCAGCTGCACTCCCAGGTATTTATAGGTCTGCACTCTCTGCACACAGTCACCTCTGATGATCACGGGGTCCATGAGGGGTCTGGGCCTCCTAAAACCCACCACCAGCTCCTTGGTTTTGCTGGTGTTAAGTTGTAGGTGGTTTGAGTCGCACCATTTAACAAAGTCTTTGATTAGGTTCCTATACTCCTCCTCCTGCCCACTCCTGATGCAGCCCACGATAGCAGTGTCGTCTGCAAAATTTTGCACGTGGCAGGACTCCGAGTTGTATTGGAAGTCCGATGTATATAGGCTGAACAGGACCGGAGAAAGTACAGTCCTCTGCGGGGCTCCTGTGCTGCTGACCACAATGTCAGACCTGCAGTTCCCGAGACGCACATATTGAGGTCTGTCTGTAAGAAGTCCATGATCCATGACACCAGGTATGAATCTACTCCCATCTCTGTTAGCTTGTCCCTAAGGAGCACCTTAGAAATACAATACGATAATACAAACTACTTTGTTCTTGCACAGCACTCCTCACCAAGTGCAGGGGCAACAACTATCAAGGCAAAATGCAAGAATAGATTCTACCACTCATTATATCACATGTGAGGATAGATGTATTAAAATACATGAAAAACAAAGTAGAAATGAATTGACATAAACAAAAAACAATAATCTCTGTCCATCACCTAATTGTAGAAGTAAGGCCAGATTATAGAAAACGAGTCAGAGGCAAGCCAGACACAGTCATAATCCTGGAGGTCTCGGCCAACAAGCTTCCTCTCCCCTAGCGGCCATTCTACACCTGAATCAGTGCTGGGCCAGTTCTGACGAATGACCCCTTCTACCCTTCTTACATTATGAGCTCCCATAAAGAGTGACCATTCACAAGAGTTTAGTTATTATTTTAGCTCTTTCTTCACTTCATCTGCTAAATGGTGTTGGTAAAGCCTTCCTCACCACGTATCTACAAAAGGAAACATATAAGGTTATATCAATGTAGAAAATAACAAAAGAAACATAGAGACACGACATTTCAGCTGTATAGTCTTCATTAGATGTGCCTCAGACTAAACCGTTGGCCAAAATATTGTGTCTCAACCTTTTTTTTTTGTTGTTCTTTTCAGAGTAGAAATATCCGCTAAATGTTTACTAATTTATTGCTTAGATCAGCACATTTTTTGACTGTTGTGCAACTTATATTTCTTAATAGGTGAAGTCCGAATAACAGCTACCCTTATTAGAACATTAGAAGAATTGGGACAACAGCAATCCATTCAGACCAACAAGCTCATCCAACCTATTCATGTAGAGTGTCCAAAATTACATCAAGTTCAGATGTGAAGGTCCCTAAAGTCCTACCATACTACTTGGTCATTACTAACATGTGTCTGTGGTTCTTTGCATGAAGAAAAACTTTCTAACATTAGTGTAAAACCTATTCTGAATAAGTTTCCAACTGTGCCATTGTGTTCTTGTTTCAGAAGTTGTTCTGAAGTAACAACTGGGATCTACTATAGTAATTTCTTTCATAATTTTAAACACTTCAATCACATTCCCTGTTAGTCTCAAGTTTGCCTAAACTTAAAAGGTACAACACCTTCAGCCTCTCCTCATAGCTAATACCTCTCAGGCCCAGAATCAGCCTAGTCGCTCTTCTCTGAACTTTCTCTAGTGCTGCTTAAAACACAGCCCGTCAGGTGAGTACTCACTATTGTGTTTTATAACCTAGGGTTAAATCTCCCTTGACTTGTACTTCACACATCTTCTTATATGATATGCTACAGTAGCTGTCCATTTGTCTGTCCAGGGTTTTAAATCACACAAACTTATTTGACCTATTGAACTGAAATTTGGTACACATATACTACGTGACGTCCAATGTCCACTTTTACTCTTTTACTCTTTTTATTTTATTTTATTGTACAGGGTGGTCCAGATCTAATTATGCAGATCCAGATCATCTGGATGACTTTGATTTATGCGAGGACAATTCCAGTTTGGCGCGAAGACAATTCTTCATGTCGTCAGTTCACACACTTCTCAATGGTCCGGGATTTTTCGGGTGATTTTCTGTGTAATAAACTTAATAAATTATAGCGTAATGCAAATTGCATAATTAGATCTGGACCACCCTATAGAATCAACTCTCGGCAGCAGGGTGACCATGCGGCACATGCGTATGGGCGCCATTCTCATCCCTACCACCTTTGCCATCACTTCCTCTACCTCTTCATATCTTAAATCATTCTTGAGGCAGATTGAACACTTAAGTGCCAGCTGAAGTGAAAATTTATGCGAAAAGATGGCGATAGAAGAAGAGAAGAAGTGGGCCGCTAGAATGGAGAAAACATGCTGCCCACGAAGCAGCAATCGCATCAACCTCGGAGCAAACGAATGCTAAGCGTACAGAGAAAGAGTATGAAAGCTATAAGTCAAGTGTATTCACTGCACGTTATCGTGCAGTCTGCCATTACTGCTCTTGTTATATAACATAACGTTTCTGTCCCCTCTCTGGATTAGAAAGTGTTGAGTCCACTATGACTCATAGGTCCTTCTCATAAGGTATACTTTCAGGTTTCAGACATTCGATTGTGTATTCTGGTCCTTAGCTGTAATACTGGAATTTACTTACATTAAATTTTATCTGCCCAAGCCCTCTGTAACAATTTAGCTGATTCTCCATTATATATCTTTCCACCTAGTTTGGTATCATCTGCAGACCTAAACAACTTATTCATTGTATTCTTGTCCAGATTGTTTATGTACAGTATATGAAATAGATAAGCAGCCCCTCCACTTGTGCGTCAGGGATACCACTTTTATCCATCCATTATCCAACTTGCTTTATCCTAACAATAGGGTCACGGGGGTCTACTGGAGCCAATCCCAGCTAACACAGGGCAGAAGGCAGGAAACAAACCCCAGGCAGGGTGCCAGCCCACCGCAGGGCACACACATCAGGAACAATTTAGGATTGCCAATGCACCTAATCTGCATGTCTTTGGACGGTGGGAGGAAACCTACGCAGACACGGGGAGAACATGCAAACTCCACGCAGGGAGGACCCGGGAAGTGAACCCAGGTCTCCTAACTGCGAGGCAGCAGCGCTACCACTGTGCCACCGGATACCACTTTTAACATTACTTGATTTTGAAAATGTTCCCCTCACCATAACCCTTTTCTTCCTGTGTTTTGGCTAATTTTCGACCTACCTACACATCACAAACCATTAACTACTTCTTCTTTCAGTCTGATCACTAACCTTTCATGTGGTACCTTATCAAAAACTTTCTGAAAATCAAGATTAATAATATCATATGCATGTCTCTGATCATATCCTTTTGCTGCTTCCTTATAGAGTTCCATTATATTAGTGAAACACGATCTTCCTCCCCTGAACCCATGTAGAGTATTTGTTAATACTCTAGTTCTAGGCATGAACTGCTCGATCCTTTCCGTAGCAATTGCTTCTATTAATATAACTGGCCTATAGATGGATCACCCTGATCACACTTTTATACAACATGATAATATTTGCTAGGCTCCAATCTTTAGGAATTTCACCAATGGGCTGAGATTTTAGAAAAATATATGTCAAGGGTTTATATATGTACTGGTTAACTTCCTTAAGCACTTGAGAATGAGTATTATCAGGTTTTGGTAATTTGTTACATTTTAGCCTATTTAATCTAAGCAGCACTTCTCCCTCTAAAATTTTCAACTGACTAGTACATTTACATTTGCACCCATTGGACTACAGTTTTCTTTGCATATATGTTCTTCGACAAATCTTCACTTACATTGTCATCATGGTAATACAAAACTTTACATAACATTCAGGAGGCTGTTCACAGCAGATTTAATTTCATAAGTATACCACCACCAACTGCCTCTGCAACTGTATCATGAGTGTTTATCGTTTAGAGTTTTGTGCTTAATGTTTTGTTGAATTTGAGTTTAAATCATTTTTATCATTTATTACCATAAATATACACATAAATTTATTATTAGTTAAATTCTGTAAAAAGATTCGGTCCACTGTGGAACTACATGCTTTGTCTGTGGGATTCCACGCATCAGCAGCCAGCCTCACACTCATGATTTTCTTGCACAGTGATCGTTCTATCTTGTGTTTCTCACAACTTTTTGTATCTTATCTGGTGCAATAAACTTAGGATATCCAGTAGTCATGATCCCAGAACGTATTCACAGATTTTCACATTTACAGGGCTCCTGCCCCTCACACCGCTGCAAATAGCAAGAGATAACTTTATAAGAGGTGTGGGAGCGTTTGGTCTGATGTTAAAACACTGGAAGAATGTTTAGGCTTGAAAAGGGCCCTATGGTAGGACAAAGGCTGTTCACCTGGGTATTTTTCCGCATATCACATTCTGATTCATCTGGGAAACTGAACTGTGTGTATTGGTAGTTTTGTGTGTCACTGTCATGGGCAATTGGGTGTGTTGCAGCATATATTTAATATATATTTATTTGTTTGTGCTTGAATATACAGTACTTTATTTAATATATTCTTTTGAACTTTTAATCCATGTCTCTGTGAGAGGGGGTGCATGTCAGATCAGTCAGGGTTGTGTCCTGGCTTCCCCATTTAAAAAATTGGCTGATATGTTGGACTTCAAACCTTCAGGTTATGGACTCATATCCTGCTATTGACACTGTGTGACCACGAGCAAATCGCTTCACCTGCCTATGATCCAAGGAAAACACAAAACAAATATAATCAATTGTATTTCAAATGTTGTAAGTCGCCTTGGATAAAGTCATCAGCCAAATAATAAGTATCTTATATACTCCCGGATAAGTTCTCCCGCGTATAAGTGGGGACTTGATTTTACCATATAGTTTCTGGTATTTTATAATGTCGCTCGTATTAGTCGAATATGGAAAACTCACGCTATTGGTACAAGAGATTATGATATGCTAACGCCCACCTGAGAGAGTAACCACAGAGCACATGGCTTTTTTTTTCTATGCATTATGCCTACGTGACCACACGGTAACACCCAAACTATTCCGAAGCAACATTTGCACTGTTTTGTGTTTTTTGTATCACACACCCTCATACTCCTTTATCGTAAGAGCATCCCTTATCTACGATGGAGTGTTCGATTAGAAGAAAATATGAAGCTGGTTTTAAATTAATCGTCGTCGAAGTAGCGAAATGAATTGGTAACTGCGCTGCTGCAACAAAATTCAATGCGTTTGAGAAGCTGATGCGAGATTGGAGGAGGCAAGAAGATGTTAAAAAAAAAATTAAGTATCGCATTTTTGAACGGGTGTACAAGTCGGGGTCTGATTTTATGATTGTTTTTTCAGGTTTCAAGACCCAACTTATACATGATATTATACAGTAATAATAATAACAATAATGTTATTAATAGTGTGAATCTTAACAACTCACAACCACCACACTAGTAAAAATGAATGAAATCCATAGGTTACAATGGCCAACAATACAATACACTGAAAGACCTGATGACAGCAGATAACTGAATAGAATGAATTCAAAATTGCAATGGTTCACCATTGGTTTACTTGCATGAAAAGGTTTAAGTCTATAGCTCTAAAAATGTAGATGTGGCTAATAATTAAATACAGCAGAAAACAGAACAATACAGACAAAACAATAGGGTGCCCTGAGCTTACTGTTCCTGCCCCCTAATTAATTTTCTCTATTAAATGGACTGATGGTACCACTGTGACAGTTGAATATGGTTACACATTCCTGATGCCATTTAAGTCAGAAAAAAAACCCTAAATAAATAAATAAACAGCCTCAAAAAAGAACAAGTGCTTCTAAAGAACATGCATTTCAAAAGAAAGCAGCAGTTCTAAAATCAAAAGGGAGTTTCAGAAAAAGAGTGTATGATCAAAAGCAAAAAGGAGCGCCTAAAAAAAGCAGTCAACCTTTATGTTTACAACATTCTCCCACAACATCACTTTTTGACCTTAACTTTTTTAACAGTCTTTTTGTAACACACATTTTCCTTTTTTACAAAACTGTTTTTCGATTTTTTTTTTTAAACGTTGGCGCTACAAACATCAGCAATGCTACCGATCAGTTTGTTACAAAATGTTAGACTCTATGAATCTCTGTCAGCCTCACTCTATTCACAATTTTACTGTGAGAAAATAAAGTCTCCTGTATTTCATAACAATTAACTCTCTGTAAGGAAAGACGGACTATTGAGAAGCCTTAGAGTGCACTTGTTCACTTTTAAAAGACTGTAGACCCCCACAAAGTCACGGTTCAAAGTTCACGGCCTCAGTTGTTCGTGTTTTTTTTCTGAGAACCTAACAAATAATTGTTAGCGGAAACCGCAAATATCCTCCGCAATTTTATTATGGCGTGGTGGAGCAGCATGGTGGCGCAGTGGTAGTGCTGGTGCCTCGCGTCCTCCCTGGGTGGAGTTTGCATGTTCTCCCCGTGTCTGCATGGATTTGCTCCGGTTCCCTCCCGCAGTCCAAAGACATGCAGATTAGATGCATTGGCAATCCTAAATTGCCCTTGGTGTGTGTGTGTGTGCCCTGCAGTGGGCTGGTGCCCTGTCCGGGATTTGTTCCTGCCCTGTGCTGGCTGGGACTGGCTCCAGCAGACCCCCCGTGACCCTGTGTTAGGATATAGTGGATTGGATAATGACTGACTGACAATACTGTAATATAGAGAGAACACAAAGCAACCGTAGAGGAAAAGGCGGCATGTGATGGTAAAAATAGCCAATCTGAGAGCGTTATTCATTTCTCCTTGCTGCTGATTGGCTGCTGCTCTGTGACGCATCTCCGTCAGATGCAGCCCAGCATTCCTGTATCATAACAGTTTACCAGGTGTAGCTATCTCGAGTGTTTCACTGAGGGTTCTTGTGTTTTTCATTTTATTCTTCTTAAAGCCCTAAGATGCAGCCCAAATGCCCCGCACCTTCTACAGCTTCTGGCAATGAACCTAAGAGCCAGAAGAAGTTTAAGACAGTCCAGGAGAAGGTTGAGCCACCGGATTTGCTCCCGGAATCTAAAAAGTTATGCTGCAGTAGCCACCCGACGAGCTGTAACTCCTCTGCTTTGCTATGCAGTCATTATCTTCATTACATACCTTCATCGTACTGCACAGCTAATTCATCATCATCATCATCGTTAGTCAGTATCATTCATTATTAGTGAGTACCCATACATTTTACTGTATTTTTATTAAATTAAATTATTACGTATTTACTCTACTTATACCAAAGAAAACAACAGTGATTACCAAAGAAAATGCGCTTGCATGAATTACAGTACATATAGGGGTAACATCTGTATTTCACATTCTAGCACTGTGGGAGACATAGCAGTACAGTACTGCACAGTAGACATTTTTTAGGATAATGTATTAAGCTGAGTTTGAAATGAAATGAAAGTGTTTTGGGGCATATTTAGGGTTTAAACTATAAAAATAGGCTTTTTTTTTTTTTACCACATCCAAAATTTGCGGTTTTTCACAATTTGTGGGTGCTCTAGGAACGTAACCCCTGCAAATTTCGGGGGTCATTTGTATTTTGAAAGCTATTTTATAAATCTGTACGTCAAGGCTAAGTCATTAATTTTTTGTTCATCTGCTCATTTTCCTAACCTGCTTATTCCAATACAGAATCACAAGAGCCTGTCCTAGAAGCATTTCCAATCAGGCAGGAACCAATGCTACATGGAATGCCAGTCGTCCATTGTTGCACAACATTCTCCTACAATCTCCCAATTTAAAGAGCGATATATCTTATTTGTCAAAAGTGTTTATCCAAGGTGACTCACTACATTTGAGATGCAATTAGTTAAGTGATAAAGTGACTTGCTCATGGTCCATGGTGTCAGTAGGGGGATTTGAACTCACAACATCTGGGCCTTAACACTAGAATTCCTGAAGCCTACGAAAAAAAAACTCGTAATCCCGGCCGACCCTAAACCCCTTTGCACCTCTCCATCAGCGTCTTTTGTTTTGTAAATGTGTCGATCAGCACAAGCAGCATGCAGCCTGCTGTCCCATCCTCTGCCTTGATGGAGCTCAGATCGCGGGCAAAAAGTTCTCCCAGCTCAAGCCAAGGGTCTTTGTGCTCCATCACACTGGCAAAGGCATTGTTGGTCACCAAACTGTTCTTAGATGGTTGGGAGAAGTTGCTCTCGGAGGATGTTTTGGTCCCATTCTTTATTCATGGCTGTGTGCTTAGGCTAAATTGTGAGTGAGCCCACTGCCTTGGCTGAGAATCAGCCTCATGTGACATGAATGGTCTCAGGATCCTTTACTTTTGACATGACACAGGACTAATGGTAGCGCTGCTCACCTTTTCTTTTTTTCTGGATGCCCCAAAGAATCATAAAGGGGATACATCAGAGATAATGACTTTCCCCCAGTTGTCCTCAGCACTCCGATCCCAGAATATCAGTCTGTCCCTGATGTTTGCTGCCCTTCTTGACACCCACCAGGCCATCCTCCAAAAGTCTTCACCTCACTCACACCTGCTTGCTGCCATTTCTGAGCAAGCTGTGCCCAGGTGGTGCCCACTGCTAAATCAACTTTAGGAGATGGTCCTGGCACTTGCTGGACTTTCTTGGGTGCCCTGAAGCCTTCTTCACAAGAGCAGTGGACATGGTTTTTTTTGGGATTACGTTCATTTTCACCGGAAAGAGGGACTTTACAATTAATTGCAATTCATCTGCTCACTCTTCATAACATTCTGCAGTCGATGCAAATTTCCATCATAAAAACTAAGGCAGCAAACTTTGTGAAAATTCATATTTGTGCCATTCTCAAAACTTTTGGCCACTACTGTACAAACCACAGAATGAAACATTGCTACTGCGTTATTTTCAAAAGTCAGTGTATAAGATAAGGTAATGGACAGAAAGAAGCAAACCTGGGCTAAAGCAGTTATGAGCGAATACAATTGTAGTCTAAGATAAAATATAATTCAAGACTGTTGCATGGTTCAAAATATAATTTATCATCCTACAACAGTGAAGCATGGTGGTGGCAACATCATGCTATGGGGTGCTTCTCAGCAGCAGGGACAGTGAAGCTGCTTAAAATTGAGGAAAGGATAAATGGAGCCAAACACAGAGAGGTTTTTGAAAAAATTCCTGAGTGCACAACCTCACACGGTAGGGAAAATTCATTTTTCAGCACGACAAAGATTCAAAGAAGACAGTGAAGAGAACTCTGGAGAGCCCTCGGGACATGTCTGTGAGTGTTCTAGAATGGCTCAGCAAAGGCCCAGACTTAAATCACATAGAACATGTGTGGAGAGACCCAGGAGATGGCAGTTGATAGACCGATTTCAAAGTTTATAGAGACTTACTCAAGAAGACTTGAAGGTGCAATTGCTGCCAAAGGGACTTCAACAAAGAACCAAGTTAAGGGTCTAAAAACTTCTATGAATGACAGAGTTCTGTTTTTGATAACATTTGCAGACAATCAGTATGGGTTATTGAGTGTAGATTAACGGGGAAAAATGGCAAATATATTTATATAACACTAAATCTACAACACAATAAAGTGTACTGAAGGTCTGGATACTTTCTGAATGCCTGTTGTCATGCATGAGCGCATGGGGAGCAGTTTAAGGACCCGAGCTGCACCGCGACAAGTCGAGCCGGGGGACGACAGTGACGCACTAATCTTTCACTTCTAATTTTCTCAGCAAGAATGAGGAGCCGCCGCCATGACATCACCAGACGATCCAAAAAGCCGCAATGCTTCCGGGTTCCTTTCTTCCCTCTGGTCCCCCCTATGATGACGTCAACCACCCATCCAGCACCCCGATTTTCCCAGCATCCCACTTTTTAATTTCCGGTCCACCCATATAAACTGTCCGTCCTCCCGTCCTTCTATGTCCTTGTTTTGATTTGTAAAAAAAGAACGTGGATACGTTACTCATTTGTGTTACAGTATACGGGGCTAAAACCCCAAAACTTCACGCTGTGCTTTGTTGTTCTTCACACTATATTATCTGAATGTAGCTACCCTATGTGAATATTCAATTACAACAGATGCTACTTTTAAAAGTAAAAACAGATTTTAAAAACTTTTTTCTACAATTCATGGCACTTTTTTGCACACACCTGACTTTCCTGCAGCTCCTTGAGCTCTTCACTGCAGACCCTGTTTGGTGCTGCATATACATAAATAAATTCAGTACAATAAACATTGGCTCTTTCCTAACTGTCTACTGCATAGACGTTTAATTGTCTTTAATGAGAAAACTGATTAGTGAACTAAGGGGAAATGGATTAGCCAAGTATAAAAGGCGAAATTGTGATGCACTTATAAACTACATCATGTAATAAATGTATGCACATGCCAAGCTGTGATAGTTAATTAATTATGTACTTAATAGCACGTAGAGGACCTGAATTGAGAGTACTGCGTTATGGCTCACAAATATACAAAACACATTGTATATCAGTTATAAAAGTTAGCATAGTCACATTTACTGTACATAAGGTCCTTAAATGTGTATTAAAAATATTTTTGGTAAAATATCAAACAGAAGAAATGATCAACCCCTCAGTTAATTTCCAGGCATTCAGTTATTTCAGTAATACTGCTAGATGCATTAACTGTAAAAGTACTGAAATGGCCACTTAAATGAATGTTTACCCCTAAGAAACATTACCTTGGAACGTGTTAACTATGCACAATAAAACACCCATCCATTCTTTTTCCAGTCACAGTCCTGCTACAGATTGTGCTGTAATTGCCGCAGAGCTTATTTACAACAGTACTTTCATTGTTTACCACTAGTGGGAAAGCAGCTCTGATGGGCAAATGCCATACAAGCCTGCAGGAGCTTTAGCCCAAAGTAAAGTGAAGGCAGCTACACAGGAGTTCTTTGGACAAAACAGAGCAAGAATAGGATTTGATTTAGTTCATTTTCCAGAATGCCATCTCACACACCTTTTATATTTGGATACTTGGGGTCAAGCACAAGATTTGTCTGAAAAACACCCGAGTGTTGCAAATTGAGCAATTCTTCTGCTTGTTTGCGGACCTGTAATCTCCAGCTTTAGCTTTGATATGTCCATACCAGCTAGGGAGCTTTTGCTTTGTTCACTTACTTTGAGAACAAATGGATTCTGTTCAAATAGAATTTCGCTTTTTTTAAAAATCACTGTATCAATGCTATGAATTTTCATAGTTTCTATATCCAATGATATTTTATTCATGTTACAGGTTATGTTACCTGCTCTATCACAGGGCAAACCCTGGACACACTGGAATCTGTTCTGGAAAAGAGGATGATGGGAAAATAGATGCCATCCTGAAAAATCCCCCCATTCCCTTCAGGAGGGAGCACTTTTAACCACAGGCTCATTCCACCATGGTGTACTAAGAAGTGCCTCCAAAGGTCTTTTCTGCCCACTTCTATCAGGCAATTCAATTCCTTCATCCGCTGTACTTGTTTGGTTCATTTTTATTTATTTATTTACTTATTGATTGATTGATTGTTTGTTTGATTGGCTGTATTATTTGTCCTGTGAGTCTGTGTCCTTCATTTTTTTTTAGCTTTCTGCTGCTGTATGGATCTGAATTTCTCCACGGGATTAATAAAGTTTATCTAATCTAACCTATTCTAATGTTGTTGGGGACAGCATGCTGGTGCAGTGTTAGCATGGCTGCCTTGCAGTAAGGAGACCTGGGTTTGCTTTCCAAGTCCTCCCTGCATGGCATTTGCATGTTCTCCCAGTGTCTGCATGGGTTTCCTCCCAGTTCTCCAGTTTCCTTTCACTGTCCAAAGGCATGCAGGTTAGGTGGATTTGAGTCTATAAATGGGCCCTTTTGTTTGTGTGTGTGTATGTGTGTGTGTGTTTACCCTGTGATGGATTGGTGCCCTGTTCTTGGTGTATTCCTGCCAATGCAAGCTGGGATAGGCTCCACCACCCACCAATGATCCTGTTCTTGACACTGAAACAGTATAGGAAAATGTAGGATATTCAAAGAGTAATAGCTTGGTTTGATATTCATAGCCATTGAAACTTAATAGCTGTTGATTTATTTATTTACTAGCAAAATACCCGCGCTTCGCAGCGGAGAAGTAGTGTGTTAAAGAGGTAATGAAAAAGAAAAGGAAACATTTTAATAATAACGTAACATGATTGAGAATGTAATTGTTTTGTCATTGTCGTGAGTGTTGCTGGCATATATATATATTGTGAACGATAGGGGGCGCCCTCGCTCCCTTGAACCCCTGTCCACGACTCCAGACACCAGGTAAAAGTCCTCAAGTTGACTTTATTTTTCTCCCACAGTGCACAAAGCACACTCTCCTCCACAATACTCATTAAATTACAATAAACCACAATAAACCAATCCTCCAGCTCCCAGACGCGTTGCCACCCTTCCACCCAGCTCAGCTCATTGTCTGTGAGTTCCCAAAGTCCTTTTATACTCCCTGACCTGGAAGTGTTCTCAATCCCCAGTCCATGTGATCCTCAATCACTTCCGGGTCAGGTAAAAGCTCTTTCTTCAACCCGGAAGTCCGGCGCTCTTCCTGTGACGAACCTCCGGGTCACAGGGCACGAAGAAGCCCTCGGTCCTCCCTGCAGCTCCCTCCTGTGGCCCCCACGGCATCCAGCAGGGCTTTGCATAAAAACTCCAATGTCCATGATGCCCTGCTGGTCTTCTGGGGACCTCCACGCTGCAAGGAGGGCTCCACCTGGCGGCTTGGGGTATTGGCCGGGATAAATGGCCGGCCATCCATTACAGTATCCCCCAGCGACAATTATTATTCGGAGCGGCCTGCCCCGAGAGGGAAGTCTTCCTCCAAGAGGACGTCCTGGTTGAGCCTTGATTAAAACGAACATCTTGGTCCCTGGAGAACCTAGGGGGAATATTATTCCAAATTGACATTTTGTCCCCCTCTCTCCAAGGACAGTTCCGCCAAATATGGCCCAACCTTCGGCACCCGTAACACTGCCTCTGTCCTCCTGGTATTCTTCCCCTACGGGACTGAAAACAATAAGGAAATGTTAGGTCCGCCCCTTTTTCTGGGAGAGAAACCCCTGCCGCCTCTACTGGTGCTTTTTCTCTTTTTGCTTCTTTCCCTTTCTTGTCAGGAGACCCCCGTTTTATTAATCGGATCTCCTGCTTAATCTGGGGTTTATCTACAGTCCGAGTCTCTCTATTAAGTAAAGAGAGACCCTTTGCTGTTTGCACCCCTTTACTTTTGCAAATTACCGGCGGCGGCGTCATCAGGGCTGCCTCGCTCCGGGAGCCAGCACTGTCTAGCTGCCCTGGATCGATTAGCCCTTCCGCCGACCACTCGGTTAACGTACCGACCTCTCTTGTTGGGTACGCCGTGTATTGGCACCCGCTACTTATTAAACGCGGGCCCGGATCACACCGCGTCCCTCTATTATGTACGATACGGGTCTCGCTTACCTGTATCGCCACATCATTCGTTACGGGAGGCTCCTCACCAAATCGCCGCACGTAGGCCCTCACCTTCTCCAACGGCTCTCTGGCTGCCGCTCCCAAATCCCCGACGATCTTTTCAATGGTCGTCAGGACCTGTAAGACACTCGCTACGGGCTCGATTAGTTTTTCGAGCTCCCGCAAGTTTATATAATTATTTATTTCGACCGGCAGAACACTCACTTCCTCGTTCGTGTTACCTGCCGACCGGGAGCCAATGAGCACGCCCGCTTCAGGCACGTGCTCTGACGGGTCTCGTGGAGGCTTCTGGGACTTGGAGTTCTCAGAGGGTCGAGTTGCCTTCTTCGGCAAACTGCGGTCTGTCTTTAATACTTTAGCGACATCCCGATCAGCTACTTCCCGACCCTCCTTACCTTCTTGTGGGTTGAGCGATGCCTCGCTCGCCTCCCCTTCCCGGAAAGACCAAGTCCGTTCCTTCGGGCTTGAAGGTGCAAACAGCAGGACGCGGAGCTCCTCCTTCCCAGAATGCACCGGGTTTGCTACCGTGTCCCTCGTCGGCTGCCATCATGCAGAAGTCGATTTCTAGGCGCTCTGGCTTCGACAGGAGAAGGCCGTCGTCTTCGGGGCAGTCTCCTTTTCCCCTCGGAGCCTCCAGGTGGTCATCTCCAAGGTACATGCACGGGACAAGGTGAGAAACAATAAAAGGATTTTTAATGTCGTTCCCGGCACGTACCTTAGAGGGATCGCTGCTTCCTGGAGGTTTCTCCGGACTTGTAAGGCCTCTCTTTAACTCCTCCCGAGCGTCGGCCATTGCACCTACGGCACTCCCGCTGGCGTTGTCGATTTGCTTGCCCTTCTTCTTTTCCATTTTGGACTCGGTTTTTTCGGGTTTTGGCGATGCTGTGGTGATTCCTGATTCCGTAGTCTTCTCGGGGTTCATTTCCCACAGAAATTTTTGATTCAGGTCCTCTGCAAACGATGCTAGAGTATCCTGCGGCTACGCCACTGTGAGCGATAGGGGCGCCTCGCTCCCTTGAACCCCTGTCCACGACTCCAGACACCAGGTAAAAGTCCTCAAGTTGACTTTATTTTTCTCCCACAGTACACAAAGCACACTCTCCTCCACAATACTCATTAAATTACAATAAACCACAATAAATCAATCCTCCAGCTCCCAGACGCGTTGTCACCCTTCCACCCAGCTCAGCTCATTGTCTGTGAATTCCCAAAGTCCTTTTATACTCTCTGACCCGGAAGTGTTCTCAATCCCCAGTCCATGTGATCCTCAATCACTTCCGGGTCAGGTAAAAGCTCTTTTCTTCAACCCGGAAGTCCGTCGCTCTTCTTGTGACGAACCTCCGGGTCACAGGGCACGAAGAAGCCCTCGGTCCTCCCTGCAGCTCCCTCCTGTGGCCCCCACGGCATCCAGCAGGGCTTTGCATAAAACTCCAATGTCCATGATGCCCTGCTGGTCTTCTGGGGACCTCCACGCTGCAAGGAGGGCTCCACCTGGCGACTTGGGGGTATTGGCCGGGATAAATGGCCGGCCATCCATTACAATATATATATATATATATATATATATATATATATATATATACACACACACACATATATAAACATATATATACACACATATATACATATACATATATACATATATATGTATATATATATATATATATATATGTATATGTGTATATATATGTATGTGTATATATGTATATGTATATATATGTATATATATATATACATATATATGTATATATATATATACATATATATATATATATATACATACACTCACCTAAAGGATTATTAGGAACACCTGTTCAATTTCTCATTAATGCAATTATCTAATCAACCAATCACATGGCAGTTGCTTCAATGCATTTAGGGGTGTGGTCCTGGTCAAGACAATCTCCTGAACTCCAAACTAACTTTCTCAGACTAAATAAGGAAGAAACGTAAATCTTACTGGTCAGCAAAAATGGAAATTATAAAGGTATTCTGCTCTACTGCTCATTTGAAATATGGTGTTCCACAGGGGTCTATTCTGGGTCCTTTGTTATTTTCTTTGTATTTGCTACCCCTTGGGTCCATATTTCGCAAATATGGTATTTCACTTCATTTCTACGCTGACGATACCCAGATCTATTTACTTATGACTAAGGAGTCCTTAAAGTCACTACATGAATGTTATGATGAGGTCAAACATTGGATGGCCGTAAATGTTTTGAATCTCAATCAGAGTAAGACGGAGGTTATTGTATTTGGACCAATGGCTTCTGATGTGGGCTGCCAGGGATCAGCTCTGCTCATTAGCTGGGTTTTGCAAACCCCACGTCAAAAGCCTTGGGGTTATCCTTGATTCTGATCTTTATTTTAATAAACAGGTTTTGTCCATTGTTAAGAGCTGCTTTTTTCAGCTCAAACTGCTTACTAGAGTCAAACTGTTTCTGGGGCACTCTGACTTGAAGAAGGTATGCCATGTTTTTATTATATCGTGTCTCGATTATTGTAATTCCCTTTATTCTGGAATCAGTAAATTTCATCTTTCTCGGCTACAGATGGTTCAAAATGTTGCTGCTCGTTTTCTTACTGGGTCTCAGAAAGTTGTATCCATTACTCCAATTTTGGCCTCGCTGCATTGGCTCCCAGTTGAATTTAGGATTCATTTTAAAATTTTACTTTTGGTTTATAAGTCGCTAAATAGTGTTGCTGCATCCTATCTGGCCGAGTTGCTGGTTCCATATACACCAGTCCGCTCTTTATGTTCCTCTCAATAGCAATTGTTGGTTGTACCAAAGTCTAAGATGAAGACAAAGGGTGATCATGTCTTTGTAGTTTTAGCACCAAAGTTATGGAATGCTCTGCCAATTGAAATTAGGTCAGCTTTTTCAACTCAAATGTTTAAATCTAGACTTAAAACACATTTGTTAACTGTATATGAGTAACACTGGTATCAATTTTATTAATAATGTATTTATTTTTTTCATATCCATTGTTTTTTCTGTAAATTGTTTATCTTCTAATCAGTTCTTTTAACTTATTTGTTTTAGTACTTATGTAATTTTTGTTTACTGATTTATTATTGATTTTTTAAATTTTATTGTACAGCACATTGGTTTACACTTATGGTGTTTTAAAATTGTGCTTTATAAATAAATTTTGATTTGATTTGATTTTGATTATTAAAATTTACTTGATCCCTTAGAATTAAAAGTCAAGGTGGAGGTAAAAAATTTAGTTGTAACCATGGCCTCTGACCTAAACTTCAATTCGCACATTACCCAGATAACAAGGACTGCATGTTTTCAACTTAAAGAATATTGCAATATTGTTAGACCGCTAAAAAAATTGCAAGATGCTAAGAAATAACTTCATGGTTTTGTTTTTAGTCACCTAGATTATTGTAATGCACTCCTTACAATTAGTGCAGAATGCAGCAGCAAGAATCTTAACTAGAAAAAGAAAATCCGAGGACATCACACCAGTGTTAGCGTTGTTACATTGGTTACCCGTGTTCTTTAGAATTGATTTTAAAATGGTATATGAAGCTTCAGATAATCCTGCTCTTTCTTATATATTGGAATAGCTGTCCCCCTAAATTCCAAGTCATACCCTTGGACCTTCTAATGGTGACCTGCTTATTATTTTAAGTACTAGCAGAATACCCGCGCTTCGCAGCGGAGAAGTCGTGTGTTAAATAAGTTATGAAAAAGAAAAGGAAACATTTTAAAAATAACGTAAGATGATTGTTAATGTAATTGTTTTGTCATTGATATGAGTGTTGTTGTCATATGTATCTATCTATCTATATATATATATATATATATATATACTGTATATATATATATAGCAAAATACCCGAGCTTGGCAGCGAAGTAAAAAGAAAAGAAAACATTTTAATAATAACGTAACATGATTGACAATGTAATTGTTTTGTCATTGTCATGAGTGTTGCTGGCATATATATATATATACACACAGACACACACACACACACACACATAAAAACATATATATACACATCATATATATACTCAGCCAAAAAAGAAACGTCCCTTTTTCAGGACTGTGTATTTCAACAATAATGTTTTAAAAATCCAAATAACTTTACAGATCTTCATTGTAAAGGGTTTAAACAATGAGAAGTAGTGTGTTAAAGAAGGTATGAAAAAGAAAAGAAAACATTTTTAAAATAATGTAACATGATTGTCAATGCAATTGTTTTGTCACTGTTATGAGTGTCGCTGTGATATATATATATAGCAAAATACCCGCCCTTCGCAGCGATGTCGTGTGTTAAAGAAGTTATGAAAAAGAAAAGAAAACATTTTTAAAATAATGTAACATGATTGTCAAAGTAATTGTTTTGTGTATTTGGCGGCAGCGTCACAAATTTGTTTTCGTCTAGCTGCATCAGAAAATGTACCACGACGTCTGACACGCCTTCTTTTTACTGTTTTCTCACAGCTTGGATTGCTGCTGTCATAATGGGTTTGAGTCTACATATATATATATACACATACATATCTTCATATCTATATACATATCTACATATACACATATATATATATACATACCTATCTACATCATATATACACACACATACATACATACATACACACACACAAATTATATATATGTGTGTGTGTGTATATATATATAATGTAGATAGGTGTGTGTGTATATATATACTGTCACGCACGCGCATGGGAGGCAACTAAAGGGCTCGAGTGAAGGCAGTTCTGAGGCATGCCGGGATGTGGCAGAGTGCACTGACTCTTTTTCTCCCTTTCCTATAGACCATTCACAGGAGATTCCACCTGGCTCTCTTGACGTCACTTCTGGGACCGAGCCAATGGAAGTAGACCTTACCAGCTCCGGCCCCCATGATGTCACATCCGGGCCTGATCCAGTGAATAATGAACACGTGCCCGATCCTTATGACCTCACTTCCTGTCTTCCCCTTTAAAAGCCTACCCTTTTCCCTTCTCCCGCAGTCTGGTTTTAGACTCCGTTGTATGCACTTCAGTGCCAGTTCTTTGAAAACGAATTTTGCAGCCAGGATACCAAATTATATGGGTGGCTGCCCCAAACCTTTATCTGTCTTTGTCTTGTTTTATTACAGTACACATACATACAAACATACACACAGGTATATATATGTGGATATATATGTATGTGTTTATATGTGTGTGTATAGCTTTGGTCACTGAGTGCAAGGGAAAAATAATAAAATATAGTCTATAAGTTATTAAACAGTAAAACAGTAACGTTTTAAGAAGTACAGCTACATTGAGCACTACTGGAGTGGTTGCGGGTAAACTACATTTTAAAGACGGTGTAACAGAACAGGTAAGTAGTACTAACAGCAGCTAAAATGTATATGGATCATCTCTCGGTAGTTGATCCCTTTTGAAAGGCGCTACACGATGGCTGTGGTATAGCAATTACATTTTCTATGTGAACGTTTAAATTTCTGCCTCTGGTAATGTGCCTTACTGGCATTACCAGCAATTAAAGAAAATTAGTTTTGTGTCCCCTGCAGTGTTAAGAGAGAAAGGCTTTGGTTTGGGATAAAAGGAAAAAAGGTGTAAAGAAAAGAAAGTTGCCTTTTTCTTTTATATAGTATAGAGAGATGTGTTCGCTGACGATATGATCGCCTTTTGGGGACAGTCGCGGTGGGTCTTGTGTAGACTGGTGAGACATCCCTGCCATTAATCGGCTGTGATGGCACTGTCAGTCCTCCACTCGTGTGTGTGTTTTCATAATCTGAGCTGACGACCTCATAATCGTATACGTGCAAAAGAAAGTGCGAATCGCCTTAATATTAGTTTGCCGCGGTGTAGAAAAGGGGTCCTGTGTTTGCACTTGTCTGGACTGTAGCTGAGGGGGAGGATGAAAAAAATTAAAAGTGCTCACTTTGACTTAAGGCAGAAGCGCAGGGCAGGAGACCACAGTTTTTGCAGACACGTTCATGATATCAAAAGTCTCAGCGCTCTTTGGAGGTCATTCATATATATATATATATATATAGAAAATACCTGCGCCTAGCGGAGAAGTAGTGTGTTAAAGAAGTAATGAAAAACAAAAGGAAACATTTTAATAATAACGTAACATGATTGACATTGTCATGAGTGTTGCTGTCATATATATGCCTGCCTAAATAAGTCACCCTCGCTTCGCTCTTACTTTTTTACCGTTCATTTAATCGTGGCTAGTGGCGGAAAGATTATAAAATGGAAGGAGGATTACACTGTGTATGGCTTTACCAAAACAATTATTGATGGCGAATCGATTATTTATAAAGCTTGAATTGGTGATCTGTTTTTCTGTGTTAACCTCATATTTTTTCATACTTCTTCTCAAACTAAGGTGGTGCGAGGGTAAAATGAATCGGGATGCGCTGATCAATGTAATCGGTGTACCAGGAAATCATGCATTGACAGAAGTTCCCTTTTGCTTGTAATGCAAAGTGTGATTAAATGCATTATTTTTTAACGTGTTATGGAGCACATGCATCGAAGCTTCTCAGCTGTGCTTGTGCTAAGAAAAGGAAAGATTTTAAAAATAACGTAACACGATTGTCAATGTAACCTTTTGTAAGTAGTGCCTGGAGGATTCAGTGTGGAGAAACTGTAGAGACAGCGTGTGTATTAACTTATGGATTTTTCTGTGAGCATTTGGTGGCAGTCTGACGAAGTTGCTTCGAAAGACGGCGTTAGCCTCGGAGCTCAGCTCAGAGTGAAATAAGGTGAATGGGAGGGGAGAGGATGACGTGACTCCCCCACCCACCTTAACTGTCAATCCCCCACAAGCACAGTCTCTCGGAATTTGCATAAGCACAGCCCTTCACCTGCAATTTTAACTTAGTTACAAAGTGATGAAAACTCTCGTTTATATCCTGCGTCCTCTCGTTAAACTTGTATCCCGCATTACCCGCGGACATGAGAAACGCCAGCGGCAGCCTGTCTATGAACTTAATTTAAAGTTTACACCTTGCTTTCTTTCCGAAGTAGCAAGACTCATGAATATGATAGTATATGTCACTCGCTCACTTCTTATTGTTTCGCTGCCTTCTCAATTATATAATGCATGTTTTATTCAGCGCTTTTTGGAGGTCTTCCTGGTTTTCTACGCACTGCGTTGACAGTCAGTTCACGTGATTACGTGGGAGGCGTGATGATGTCACATGAAACTCCGCCCCACGGCTTTGAGCTCAACTCCATTACAGTAAATGGAGAAAAATAGCTTCCAGTTCTGACCATTACGCGTAGAATTTCTAAATGAAACCTGCTCAACTTTTGTAAGGAAGCTGTAAGGAAAGAGCCTGCCAAATTTCAGCTTTCTACTCACACGGGAAAATGGAGAATTAGTGATGAGTCAGTGAGTCAGTGAGTGAGTGAGTGAGTCAGTCAGTGAGGGCTTTGCCTTTTATTAGTATAGATTAAGCGTAAAAGAAGTGGCGAGGTGGACTTTTGTGCACCCAAAATCTGGAGTACTTTACCAATTAAGAAACACCAGGCTAACACAATTGATCATTCAAAACAACTGCTATAAATCAATTTTTTGAATTTGGCTGTTTTTATAGCTACTTTTTAGTTGTAATCTTAATAAACTACATATACACAGAATTATCAAATTCTTCAAGAATTTGCAATCTTTACTAATCTCTACTTTTCACTGCATTCTTTTCCAGTTCTTCTGTACGCCACCAACTGATCAAGGTGTAGAGGGGGACAGGCCCTCCAAAATAGAGGGAGAAGCAAAATTATTTAAAGTTTGATATACCATTAATAAAATTTTAAAATCAGTTCTGAAGGACTTGGGTAACCATTGTTAACGGCGCTAAGACTGCTGAAATGTGCTCAATTTTTTATTTTCTGGTTAAGATTCTTGCTGCCACATTTGTAAGTAGCTGCAACCGATTGATGTCTTTCTTCAGTAGTCCAGTTAAGAGTGCATTACAGTAATCTGATCAACTCAAAACAGAAGAATAGATTATTTTATAAAAGAATGAATGTTATAAAAGATTTATCTTAATCCAATTTTGCTATTTGACTTTTGCCAAATTCTGGTGAGTTTGTTCATAAAAGTAGATGGACAGTGTAAGGGAAACTTTCTGTGTGCTCTTCTGTGTAATGAAGATTCTTATGGCCATCATTTCCAGCATGCCCGCCATGGAGACAATGAGGTCATACGATATTTAACTCTTTCATTAACTGCGCTGTGTAATGTAAGTAGTGCCTATTCAGTGAGAAGTTATGCCAAAGACCTTTAGTCTATTCAGATATATCTGTACCTTACACATCCATATAAGGCATAGGATGCACTATGGAATGAACTATTCTCTTATGTTTGATTTGTTAGCAGAGTTAACTCAGGCATTTAATTAGGATATTAAAAAAACTCCCTAATTTTATGTTAGTGTCAGGAACAAATTTACCTCTGCGGTGGGCTGGCGCCCTGCCCGGGGTTTGTTTCCTGCCTTGCGCCCTGTGTTGGCTGGGATTGGCTAAATCAGACACCCATGACCCTGTATGTATGGATATAGTGGGTTGGACAATGACTGACTGACTATAATGTATAATATTTAAAAATCAAGCCACAAATAACCATAACTGGGCAAATATGTTTTGAATGCCCTGAACACTATACATCTTTCTAGACTTACTTTTAATATTTCTGACAAAACCTAAATAATGCCATGTTACACAGTCATATTGTGCTAATCAGCACCGTAATCACTGGCCACAGTTACATTTTTGTTTCAACTTCCTCATTCTTCTTCTCCTCCTCTTTGCCTGTTCTCTGCCCCTCTACGATTCTCTACTCAGAACATTCATGACCTGATACATCAGAGGTATCATTCTACACTGCCTCCCTGTGTTCATTGTTTGCCTCCCTTCTGCGTGCCTCTGAGTCGCTCATCTGCTATAAATGACAGGACTTTCAAGGGATTGCTGTGCTGGGTAACATCTTGGCATTTTCCTTCGTATCTCTTACCTTTTTAAAATCATAAAATGCCTTACTAGTAAGCAAAACGATAGAAACACAGCAGTAATGAACATACAGAAATACAAAGAAACCCTGAAAAGGACATGTTTTATCCAAGCTCTGTTTGCAAACACAGCATTTAAAATGTGTATGTAAAAATACTGACACTTTACAGCATTCAGGGTCACTGATGACCCTACACATTTCAGGTGAACAGCTGGTCATATTAAAATGATTTTAAACTATTGTGAACTTGTTTCTCGAAGATAGATAGATAGATAGATAGATAGATAGATAGATAGATAGATACTTTATTAATCCCAAGGGGAAATTCACATACTCCAGCAGCAGCATACTTATAAAAAACAATATTAAATTAAAGATTGATAAAAATGCAGGTATAACAGATAATAACTTTGTGTAATATTAACGTTTACTGCCCCGAGTGGAATTGAAGAGTCGCATAGTGTGGGGTCTCCTCAGTCTGTCAGTGGAGCAGGACGGTGACAGCAGTCTGTCGCTGAAGCTGCTCCTCTGTCTGGAGATGATCCTGTTCAGTGGATGCAGTGGATTCTCCATGATTGACAGGATCCTGCTCAGTGCCCGTCTCTCTGCCACAGATTTCAAACTGTCCAGCTCCATGCCTACAACAGAGTCTGCCTTCCTCACCAGTTTGTCCAGGCGTGAGCCGTCCCTCTTCTTTATACTGCCTCCCCAGCACACCACCGCATAGAAGAGGACGCTCTCCCCAACCGCCTGATAGATCATCTGCAACATCTTACTGCAGATGTTGAAGGATGCCAGTCTTCTAAGGAAGTATAGTCGGCTCTGTCCTTTCTTGCACAGAGCATCAGTATTGGCAGTCCAGTCGAATGTATCATCGAGCTGCACTCCCAGGTATTTATAGGTCTGTACCCTCTGCACAGTCACCTCTGATGATCACGGGGTCCATGAGGGGCCTGGGCCTCCTAAAATCATAAAACCATTATCTGAGAACTCTCAATTATACATCATTATACAAATCCTTGTGAATTTTAATAATAGAAAATATATAGTGTATGTGGTATCTTAACATAAAAAAGAACATTTTGCTGTAGTGTGCATTGTTCAATCAAGTGTATGAAAAATACCCTGTGATCAATACAATAAAAGCCAGTGAGTTAGTAAAAAGAAAAAAACGTGGCATGGACAGCGGTCAGGACGGGCGTAGTAGTATAGCAGGCCAATTAAAATGGCAGTTTAAATGTTTAAATTAAAGAGTGATAAAAATGCAGGTATAACAGACAATAACTTTATAATGTTAACGTAGAAGGGATTTGTTGTGGAGGAAACCAATGGGGCATACCTGGGGAACTGCATCCAAAGGATGTCAGATGATACTGTGAGATCTATAATGAGTAAGTAACAAAAACAAATAAATAAATACATCAATTCAACTTCATATAACATAGACATATAATTAGTAAATAATGTAGTGTCTTCATATACAAGATCATATTGTAAAACTCTAAGATGAACCCTAAAAAAACAACAAGGAACAACTTTATGTTAGGTAGAATGCCCAGCGAGGGCTGGATGGTCTGTTGGCCTTTGAACCCCTGCAGATTTTGTATTTCTCCAGCTTATCAGAACTTTTCTTTTGCTTTTTCTTTTCTCACAGCCATGTGAGCTTATCATTGGATGCATCATTAGAGACTTTTTATATAGATTTTATATACAATAACTCTACTTTTCTTTTAATTACATGTATTTATGGTTACATTTGGTTTATTTTTGTATGTTATTTATTCATTATTACTCTTACCTAATTTAATTTGTTTATCATTTCTTGTAGCCATTTTGTTTGGCACCTTCCTTTCTGCTACATCCTGCGTATGAAAATGACATAAATGTTGTTGTTGCTGTTAAGCGTCCATCCATCACAGATCATGCATTGAGATTCTACAAGACTGGTTCAGTTTAAATCTGCCTATTACTTCACATTTATTTTATTGCAATATGGGAGGACACTGTAGTATCTTGAGAAAGTGCACAAAGATACAGAGAGAATGTGCAAACTCTACACAGAAAATAAAGATGTTGGTATTTGGTATTTGAACCCCATCTCCTAAAGCTTAATGCAGTACCACTGATTAGCACTAAACCTTTATCAATGAATCTGTACTCTGTAATTTGCTTTTATAAAGAAAACTACACGGTAATTCTAGTACATTATAAATACATAGGTATATAAATTTCAAAAGGAGCTAAGAAATTAAAAATCAACTGAAGGTAAATCAGTTTAAACTGACAATAAGAGGTGATAAACATTACAGTGGAGTTAGCACCAGCTGAGCAGGTATAGAAACGTAATTTATAAAATAAATGCAGGGAGAGTCAATCTAAAATGCAAGAGAGAAAAGGTGAGTTTTCAAGCACAATTTGAATGTTAGGACTGACAGATCCTCACGGGAAAAAGTTCCAGAGGGTAAGGTAGCCACAAAGCTAAATGAGCGTTCACAGAGCATTGCATAATGAGGCTTTATATATTCAGACATGCATTTTCCAACATGTCTCTTGTAACAAGGTGCAGCTTGGCTGTCCCAGCTCACAGCGTAGTTTATCCATTTTTGTGGACACCTTTCCTCTGCAGTATTTGGTTTTTATTTTTTCACAGTAATTTGAAGCCTTTTTATTTTGCTAAACTCTGTATTTAAAAAAAAATATTCTATCTCTGTTTGCTTTAAATCTGGATTACAATAACTCACTTTGTAAAAATATTTTATTTAATGAGTCACCCAGTTTAAAGACGGAGAGAGCACTGTCTCCTTTTACTTTCAGGCATCTTATGGGGCTTACCTGATAGGAATATTTATTTACTACACACAGCAATGCATCAGTCATGCTAGTCCAAGCTGTAGTAGTTTTTTTGTTTTCTAATAAATAAGAGCACAAAAAAGAAAAAATCACAAATAATAGGAATCCAGTTTTCTAGTTAACCCAATTACTTGCTAGTAAGTTAAACTGGACTCTGTGCTATTAGATACAAGACCACGAAGCCTGATCTGCATTCAGCTGTGCCACTGTGTCATCCTGACTTTATATAGATAGATAGATAGATAGCAGCTTATATGACCCCAGAGAGACATTTGGCTTTTTACTCTCATGAAGTGATGTTACCAGCCCAGCAGACCACATAATAGCATAGAAGATCGCCCTGGTCATCACAAAGTTGTAGAACATGTGAAGGATGTCACCACCCACATTGAAGAAATGGAGTCTCCCAAGCTAAAAGACTCTGCTTTGCCCTTTCTTCAATAGTTCCTCTGTATTATGAGACCAATCCAGCCTGTTATTGATGTGGACACCCAAGTACTTGCAGCAGTGCACCAACTCCAGATCCACTACTTGAATTGTGACCAGATATACAGTAGGGGCTCTTTGGTGTAGTGAAAGTCAATAGGCAGTTCCTTGATTTCCTTGATATTAGTGTTAATTCTCCTTGCACCAAGAAACAAAGTTTTTCACCTGACTCTTCTACTCTGTCTCCACCAATCAATAGATCCTACTAATGCAGAATCATCTGAGAATTTCAGCAGGTGACGTGACCTGTTTACATATTTATAATCCTGAGGAAAACAGACTGGAGAGAAGAGGAGACGGGACTGTTACTTGTGGGGCTCCAGCAGTAAACTGGATTCTGTGCTGTTAGATACAAGACCAGAAAGCTTCATCTGCATCCAGCTGTGTTACTCTGTCCTCATTTTTGATAGATAGATAGATGGATAGATAAGGAGTTACATTATAGATAGATAGATAGATGTGAAAGGCACTATATAAGAGATAGATAGATAGATAGATAGATAGATAGATGCTTTATTTCTCTTCAGTGGATTTTTTTTTCACTCTGTTGTAGTGATGTTACCAGCACAGCAAATCACAGCATAAAATAATGCACTGGCCATCACTAAGTTGTAGAAGATGTAAAGGATGTTACTAACCACACTGAAGTAAAAATTAGAAGTAAAGTTTAAAGTAAAACCTCACATTCACTCTAATTCATAATGTTAAACATTTTTTTTAAAATAATCTACTTGCATAGCGAAACACCCATTTATTAAAATGAGCACAATGATAAAATGTATAGTAAGTCCATCTGAGCATAGAGCCTTGAGCATGGGAAAGGCGCTATATAAATAAAATGTCTTATTATATTTATTATTAGTATCTGTTTCAGTCACATCATGCATTTAGGAACCTCTGTTCACCGGATTCGCTAGCTCTTACACCCCTCTTTCTTTGTGCTTCGTGTTACCTTTATTCATTGGACACTGTAGCCCTCTTGTCGCCACTGGACGACATTATGCTCAGGTATGGATGCTGGATATATATGGATTATTAATAAATATAAATATATAGAGATTATTCTCTGTTAACCTAACCATGGCTGGATTTACCATCAGGGTAATTTGGGTGTGGACCCTGGGGTCCTGCTCTTCCAAGTGGCCTTAGCATAAATGCTTATGCTGCAGTCGTCATACGTCAGAACTGAGAAGTTAGAAGTCACAATTATATCATTTACAACCTCACCTGATTCATGCTACCGAAATGCGAAAGTCAACATGGATGCCCCCATGAAAGCTGGTATTTCAGCAACTTACGTTAACAAATAGTTTTATAGCCTAGATTGAAGAAGAAACCACTGAGCAAGAAAGACACAAAAAGTATGTTGTCATGTGTAAAAAAGATTTTTGTGCTTTTAGCCATGATTAATAGCATAATCTATATGCTATTTAAAAACTGCACAAAGTAACCATTGAGTGCAATGTGCAAACAGTAGCACATATCAGGCTAAAATCGGTCAGTCCATTACGGTTTACTTTGGTCATGTAGTTTACCCTCTCAATATTTTGTGTTATGGATTTTAGTAATTCATGTAAAACAAATTCTTCTAATAAACTAATCAAACCTAGAAAGTGTTACTATACTTCCTGATCGCCATGTATGTCGCCATTCTTTGTTGATGTTGTAATCTGAAGTTGGAGTTGAGAGACGAGACTCGAGTTTTTGAGTAGGCCTGTGCAGGAGATAAGACACACCAAATAATGCCAAACCTGAATTAACGATTCCCTACATGATATTTTATTTTATTTGGTGCAATCGATTCTCGTAGATGTGACACTGCAGTCAATTAGTTTCTTAAATTCTTTATAATACGATAATGAGCAAAAAAGGAAGATGAAGTTGTAGTGATATTACTTTCAGTCTGTGTCCCTGATTTATCCCTTACATATGTGATGTTCATAATGTATGACTATATTAGATTAGATTAGATTAGATTAGATAGATACTTTATTAATCCCAAGGGGAAATTCACATACTCCAGCAGCAGCATACTGATAAAAAGTAATATTAAATTAAAAAGTGATAAAAATGCAGGTAAAAACAGACAATAACTATGAATAATGTTAACGTTTACCCCTGGGTGGAACTGAAGAGTCGCATAGTGTGGGTGAGGAACGATCTCCTCAGTCTGTCAGTGGAGCAGGACGGTGAAAGCAGTCTGTCTCTGAAGCTGCTCCTGTGTCTGGAGATGATCCTGTTCAGTGGATGCAGTGAATTCTCCATGATTGACAGTTGCCTACTCAGTGCCCGTCGCTCTGCCATGGATGTAAAACTGTCCAGCTCCATGCCTACTATAGAGCCTGCCTTCCTCACCAGTTTGTCCAGGCGTGAGGTGTCCTTCTTCTTTATGCTGCCTCCCCAGCACACCGCAGCATAGAACAGGGTGCTCGTCCCAACCATCTGATAGAACATCTGCAGCATCTTATTCCAGATGTTGAAGGACGCCAGCCTTCTAAGGAAGTATAGTCGGCTCTGTCCTTTCTTGCACAGAGCATCAATATTGGCAGTCCAGTCCAGTTTATCATCCAGCTGCACTCCCAGGTATTTATATGTCTGTACCCTCTGCACACAGTCACCTCTGATGATCACGGGATCCATGAGGGGCCTGGGCCTCCTAAAATCCACCACTAGCTCCTTGATTTTGCTGGTGTTCAGGTGTAAGTGGTTTGAGTCTATATGTGAGCGTCTTGTGGGGTTAGTGGAGTGTTTGATGTTTACTTTAAGCCTCAATGCCCTGGGGTCTGTGGGGGCTTAAAACCACCCTTGGGCCTAAGTGAAAAGATTCAACTCTTTTAATCGTTCCATTCCATTTTAATCCTTCATGTACATCTTGAACAGGTCTATTAGATTTTCTCTGGATTTTTTTTTCTCATGTTGTTATGTCATTTTGTTTTGATAGGGAAACTGTACTTAGTGATCAAGTTGGATTCTCACAAGTGTGTTATACAAATTAATCATAATCTGTTTTGACTTATACTGCACAAAAGGTACAATATAGCCTAGCACCTAACATTATTAGCTAACATAATAACATCTGCTGGTGGATTATGAGTAATCCATTAAGACTCTGTAGTCTTTCCCATTAAGCCGATGTCACATTATGCGACTTCTAGTCGTTGAGATTGTCAGGCTTTTCAACTGCTGCTGCCGAATTCATCACCAGATCCTATCTATTTACATGAATAGATTCTGCTGGTGTAACACCAGATAGCGCTATACCTATGCTTAACCCAACACACAGACACTGACATTGCCAGTTAAAAGCACCAAGAAGTCAGTCAGTCAGTCATTGTCTAACACAGGGTCATGGGGGTCTGCTGGAGCCAATCCCAGCCAACACAGGGCGCAAGGCAGGAACAAACCCCGGGCAGGGCACCAGCACACACACACACACACTAGGGACAATTTAGGATCGCCAATGCACCTAACCTGCATGTCTTTGGACTGTGGGAGGAAACCTACGCAGACACGGGGAGAACATGCAAACTCCACCCAAGGGAGGACCCGGGAAGCAAACCCAGATCCCCGCGCCAAAAAGTGGTTTAATGATTTTTCTTCTTGTACAGTGCTCTTCCAGCACCACCGCCACCAATAAACAGGCAAATAACTACAATAATAATCACTAATAAATCACAATACTCCTCCACACCTCCCAGCATGCTCTGTCCTCTACCTCCCAACTCTGGCTTGCTTGCTGGGTCTCCACCAGTCCTTTATATAGTCCTCGACCCAGAAGTGCTTCTGTCCTTCCATCCACGTGACTCGTCAGCACTTCCGGATCAGATGGAGAACTGTATTTTTCTTCAGCCCGGAAGTACATCTGTGCTTCCATCCACGTGACTTCGGAGTACTTCTGGGCTATGTAAACAGTAGGTACTTCCCTACAGTATCTCCTGGCGGCACCCATGGTACCTAGCAGGGCTGTGTTACCGAACTCCAAGTCTCATAGTGCCCTGCGGGCATCTGGGGCACCGCTGCAGTCCAGGGAAGCTGCCATCTATTGTCCTGAGGGAGGCAGTGTCCCTGATAAGCTGCCTTCCCCCATCCTTCTGTTACTGGAGCATCCCGGCCAGGATAAACTGCCAGCCGTCCCTTACACTGGGCATATCACATTTATCAACTGAGTGCCAACCTTCCAGCACACTTGTGCTCGTCCCTTTATTGTGGCAGCCCATAATGTGCTGCCTGATGGAGCCAGCACTGTACAATTAGTTAACAGGAACAGCAAGTTCAGCCATAATCTCTGCCCTTTTTTTCATTCTGTTTTATTGCATAAAACACTACACATCAGACAGACAGACTTTATCTTCTGTTTGTGAGGTTCAAAACACACACATTCCTTATATATTGTTGCATTGTACCTCCAGGTGAGCATTCATTGGTTGTCAGATGTCATGTACACAGAGACCAGCTGTACAATTAAAGACAAAAATTAAACCTGTTTGATATATTTTTGAGGGTGAGTTGTGGACTATTTGGAGTGAATTGCTAGACATGTCTTATTACATGTGTAACCACAAGAGGGCGCTACTAAGCCCCAAACCACAGACAAAATGTCACCGAGCACAACTCTTGGTTCAAATAAAGGATTTGTATGTGATACTAACGCATTTCTAATCAAACACCGGCCAAAATCAAGACAAGAATATAACAATCAATCAATTTCTTCTCTCCTTCCTACCTCTCCTCTCTCTCTCTCGCCCTCCTTCCTCCAAGTGAGTGTTACCCGCTGCCTTCCGACTCTGACTCCCCAAGGTAAGGCAGTGGGCTTCTTTTAAACTGGACCCAGGACTGCATCTGTTGGCACAGCATAGGTCATCCAAAGCACTTCCGGGTCGTTTGGAAACCAGAGCAATCCTCTTCCAGCAGTACCCTCTGGTGGCACCCGATGGGCTTGCGTTTGCTGTGCAACCCTGCATGTTCAGTACAGAGGAACACTGCCACCTGCATTGTGGAGGATTGAATTGGTCTCACATTCATGTTCATCCAGTCCATCCTTTATTTTTCTGTCCCAGATGGGATGAAAATTGTGAGGTGTTCCAGCCAGGTTAAGTCTCTACTCCCATTGTCCTTCCAGTGTTGGCCCGGATGCCTGTTCTTTTTTCATGGCACTTAGAAATGACAGGCTTCACGGGAATTATGCCACTGGCAGCCTCTGGCTCGCTAAGATTATGTAATTGAAGACTATGACTGAAAACTACTGGAAAAGTCATTTAACATGACAGGGCATTAAGTGACACTTTCTAGCTTCAGACTACTGGTGTAGTTTTCATGGAATAAACAGGAGGCCCAGCAGTCAGAAGTAAAAGGAATGTAAGCATCTTCTACAACCTGTCCCTCAATGTTGTATACTCTACTGTATATCCAGACATTTACAGAAGCTTGCATAATTCTAAACATTTCAAAACTCGGTTCTTATTAAATAATAATAATAATAATAATTGTAACAGTTTTAAATTGTAATAAATGTAACTGCATTTTACGA